>NC_087581.1:5220085-5520085 GCF_036250125.1 Pseudopipra pipra | reverse complement strand
CATTATTCTGAAACCCCAATGAAAAAGTTCCTATGAAGGAGAAGCAAGCACTGGGGAAATAAATGGAATATAATCAGAAAATATTTTGGTTTTCTGATAGCAGTTAGTGAGGAAAAAAAACCATCTTTTATTTTTTTTTATGTTTTTGCTTCTAAATGCTATCTTTTTATTTCCCATGGGAATTATAAAATATAAATTTACATTTTGACAATATATTCCTATGATAAACAAAGTGTCCTAATGATTATATCTAGGCCATTTTCCCCAAAACCCTAACTTCTGTGAATTGAGAAGTGTGATATGGTGAGTGACAGCAGTCCAGGGACAGAATATTAAAATTTGAAGCCTGCAAGTCGTGTTCAATAAAAATACATCAAGGGGGATGAAACCTTTACAATTCACCAGCACACTTTACTCTACAATTTTCAAAAGGAAAGTAGCAGGGGTCTCAATCAAAGCATGTTGAAATGTTCCATCAAACACATCTCCTCTAAATGTAGCCTGACAGTGCCTACTTCCATTTCGAATCTTCTCACCTAAATGGATAACACATGTGTAAACTATGTTTATTTTATTGTAAATAGAGTGTTGTTTCTGTCCTTTAATATCATGGCTCTGTGCTTACACCCTTGATGTCTCCTTTAGCTGCTAATGCAGTATTCTGCTATACACATCTATTAAGGCTGGAACAGAGGCCTCTGGTCATCTACTCAGTCCCTGTGCATTGTGGCAGGATTGATTTCATAGAATTTTTCCATCCCTAATAATTGGGTATCACATCCTGCCTTGAATATCATTTCCTCATTCACACAAGCTCTTCTGACGTTTTGTCCCATTGCCTGAACTGTTCCTCTAGGGCTGGCTAAAACTTTTCTTCATATTTAACATTTAGTTTTTCTGCTGAAGTGCAAAGTGTCCTCTTCTGCCCTTGTTGAGAAACAGAGGAAAAATTATTTTCGTATACCCCTTAAAAATGTCTAGTATGGTTTGTCCTTCCCATCACACAGCCATGAAACAGGAGACATCTTCGCCAGTGACATGTGCATCAAGAGAGTCACCACAATCCCACATATTTAAGACTTCAGGTGACATTTGGCAGCATAGAAACTCTGAATTTCTTCAGAGAGATCAAACCAGTGGTCCCTCTAGTGGCACCCTCTGTCTGATATTGCTGGTTCTTTCACAAGAAGCGGTGGACAGATGTATCCTCAGGGAGACAGTTTCTTCTGGAGAATGTTTGGTACCCTAACTAGAGCCTAGGTGTGATATCTGATCTCAAACTATCTGTTAGGTCACATTGTCAAATCCTTGGTCATTGTGTATTGATGGTTTTCCTCCATCTTAAACACTTACCCTGAAGAAAAAAGTCTTTGTGTATATGTGTGTGTGTGTGTGTGATGGTATTCTTTAGCTGTGATTTGTTTTATGGCTGAAGATGTGCATTTTTGTTGCCCCCAGAGTGCCTCTCCCAGCAGCTTTGAACAAAGCATGCTACGACCAACACTCCTGAGTGTTTCCTAACACCCTTCCCCTTTGTGATGTTCAGTGTTGGATTTCCATGGAATTTCCTCGCAATTTCAGTGAACATAACAAGAGTAAGAAACATCCATGCAAACACAGGAGAAGGAGGCAGGAAGCAGCAGCAGAGACCCCCCAGCATCCTGTGGAGACTGTGACTCTGGGACACGTATCCAAACTACAGCCTGTGGAAAGGGTAACCCTGGAGCAGACATCCACATGAAGGACCCCACACCAGAGCAGATAGATATCCCTGCTGGGTACTGACTGTGCCCCCTGGGCAACCTGAGGTGAGTAAAGAAGTCTGAAGACTCTAGAAAAGCAAAAGAAAAGATACTGATTTAAGGTTTGTCTTTTTTTTTTCTTTTTTTTTTTTTTCCTCACTACCCAAATCTATTTTAATTGGCAATAAATTATGTTCATTTTCCTGTCTGCTTTTACCGTGACAGTAATTGGTAAGTGATCTCCCTGTCTTTATGTCGTCCCCCAAGCTTTCCCTTTTCTGTTTTTAGTACTTTCTGCCCCTGTCCTTCTCATGGGTAGTGGGGAGTGAGAAGCTGGGTGGGAGTTTGCCACTTAGCCAAGGTGAATCCATGTGAAAGAAACCAAAACCACAGAAATCTGTCAGATAGGATTCTCAGCTGTAAGGATTTCTTGGGGTTTTTTTTGTAGGCTGTAAAGAAATAATTTAGGTTGCTACAAAGAAGTTAAGGTGGAGCATAACCTGATCAGCTCTGTACACCTGTTTTAACCTGTTAATTCATTCCTCATTGGTTTAGTATCTGGTTCTATGAATATTTCTGTTAATAACTTTACACACATGAATAGACCCATTAATCACAACTAAGGAGACTGGAAGGCTCTCAGATGTTTGCAAGAGAGGGCTGTTTGACTGTGGAAGTCAGTTTCACACAGGTTTTCTGGATAATGTTTTCCTCTATGACATTAACCAACAGGCGTAAAAGGTCAGGAGTGTGAGCATGAGTATTTTGGATGTGAAGTGTCACCTAGGTGCCTTTAAAATATAAGTCCAACTCATTAATACTGGCAAGTTCTGCCAGGTTAAAGACTGTAGTGGGCTAAGATTTCTAAGTTAGCTCCCACTTGGCACCTACAGAAAAATGAGATGTTTGGAATGAAAATGGCATCTAAATCTAAACTTAAACAGAGGTGCAGCCTTGACAATTTGTTAACTAGATATTCACCACACTGATTTTTGACAATAAAGCAAAACTTTGTGTTTTGACAACCCTTCACGAAGGTGTAGATTACCATAAAGCAAGAGATTCAGAGTTCTCCTTAGGATTCTTTTAGTTATCCATGCTCAGATGTCATCTAGTGCCAGAAACCTCTCTCTCCCTCCAACTTTGAATGTGCTAAGCAAAAATAATCAGAGGACTGTAGTTAGCATGACCTATTTGCACTGTGCCTGTGGAGCTTCAGTCGGCATAGAGCCTTAACAGCTAGAGTGTTTACATCTTTATCTTTCCTTTAGAAAGGACTTGCCTTTCATTAATTTGTCTAATCATCTCTTGAAACTGCTCGATGCAGTTAGCATCCACATGTTACTGTGGCAACAAGTTACACAATTAATTCTGTTTTATGTAAAAGTCCTTTCCTTTGTTTGCTTTCAGAACTTCCCATCTGATAATTCTATTTGACTTCCTAAAGTTTTTGTGTCATTAGAAAAAAAATAAATACTCATTTGTTATTATTCTTTGCAATTTAGAGACCTATCTCAATCTTTTCAGACTTCTTTTTGTCTGAGCTTTGGTCTATTTAATGTCTTCGTGTATGGAAGGAGTGTTATATGTTCAGTCCTGCCTGCATATTTTTATTGGTTGTCTTATTTTTTCTGAGAAGCAGAAGGACATGAAAGACTCTCCATGTTGAAGGTGGATGTTCCATATAGGAGAATAAGGATTTGGTTGTTGTTATTTATTTCTCATCAGTTTCTGATGTACTCTTACAGAAATACCAACATAAGTGCTATTGTAGATGCAGTTATGCCAGCATAAACTGCTTTGTGATACATGGTAAGGGAACAAGCCATGCTAGGATCAAGGAAAAGCATTATAAAAACCAAAGTGCATCCGCTATAAGGGCTGCAAAGTATCAGTAAGAACAATAATAGCAATGATTCCTCTAGCCCAAAATAAATTGTGCCAATAGTTCTGTGCTTAGAGTCTGTGCTCATACCAGCCATAAACCAGAGTCACCCAGAAAAATGTTTCAGTGTATGCTTGACTTCGACCTGTGAATATTTCTACAGATATTCCTTTCATTTTGCTGGGAGTACTCATCTGATTTTCATCTGTACACATGCTTTTTTGGGTCAGAGCCCAAAGCATTTGAACAAATATTTATCAGATATTTCACAGATTTTTTCAGCTCTACTGGGAGGCAGATTCGTTACACCCCTTCATGTTCTTATGCCAGGGGTGAGAATGAGCCTTTTCTCTTATACTTTGAAAAATAACTGATTTATCTGATTGGAACCAGAAGCCTGAATTTTAAGCACATTAGTAACTTAGTTCTGTGTCTGGTCTGTGCACACAATAAGCAGATTTGTATTCGAATAGTGCAAAGCTTTTCATCCTTGTGGCTTACTACACAGGTGTAATCCCTAACAGAAAGGATTACTTTTACAAGCTGGAGTCTCTAAATAAGGTGGTGGGCATCATTTACGGCTGTCTACATGGACTTTGCCATTCCTGGCCAAGAATCATGCTTAGACTTGATGTGGTCCCAGACCCACATTCCCTTATCCATCTCTAACTTACCTGTTGTGTCCCCAAGGTCAGGCTCATTAAAAATCCCATGTCTTCTTTCAGCCGAGGAGAATTCTGTCATTGAAGGTGAGCCCTGAACTCATGTGACTCTGCCATAGTCCCCAGTGGGGTAAGTGCTGGTGGCCAAGACAGGTTCAACATGCTTTGCAAATAGTCTCTGTTTTGCAGTGCGGAGGTTGAAACTGAGGTTTCTCCATCATCATTTCCTAAATGTGGACTGAAACTTACACCTAAAATAGGCTGGCATAACATGAACGTAAAGTGATTTTTGGAAACAACCTTGAGCTTTAATTATCGTTTCAAATGTAGTGGAGAGAGTAACATGGATTAGTTAGTTTTTCCTTCTATGGGAAGCTCTGGATGCAGTCCAAATATGTCTCCAGAGCCTTGGACAGATGCAGAAATATACAGATGTATATGTACTTTTATAGGCTGAAGTTCATTTTTGGCAGCTTGTGGCTCATGTGGAGTGAAATTCTGGTACCTGTCTACCCATTGAAAATACAATGGAAGTAATTGTCTTATGTGTTTCATAATTCATTATTGACCCAGGACTGCATATATATGTTATCTCCAACTGTCAAGAGATTTTAACACTCATCTGCCCATCTTGCCCACTGTTAATCAATCACTCACTTCCATTTTAAATATTTTTAATATCTCCTCCCCAGGAGATATTAGTTCTAGGGGATCCCTAATCCTCCCTGGGAGATTTTAATATCACTCTGTAGGACGAGTTATTGATATTGAATGACTTAGCTGGTCATTCCTTATGATACCCAGAATTCCTCACACTGAGGTAATACCTTTGAAGTTTCTCAAGTTTTTACTGGAGTTTTCTCGTTGTTTACTGCCATTAACAGGATTTTACTTTTATTTACCGATTTTTTAAAGCATTTTGTTGAAGATGGGTTTCATGGGAACACAATATATTGTGTTGAATTCAATGTTCCCATTACTTTCCAGCCATCATTAGCTTGTCCTTTTGCTCATTAAAACAGGTCTAAATGTTCTCTAGCCAGTTTCCATGGATGTATTCATACAAGTCCTCTTATTCATCCTAGCTTCTTTGGTTAGCAGCAATTTGCAATGATTTATTTATTTATTTATTTGCTATTATTATTATTTCCCATCAAACATTAACAGATTTTTACACTTGTGCTGTTGCTGGGCTATTAAAGGAGAGCCATGAGACCTTGTTCCAGTAGAAAAGTTAACCATGTTGTTGATGAAAACTGGAAACAAAACCGTTGCTAGGATTCAGCAGAGTGAAATGGGGTGACAAGACTGGGGGGATTTAAAAACAGAGAGCTTAGGATATTGCCAGGGGATTTTAGCCAGCTTGATTGCTTTCTGAAGAATGACGTAATGGTGGGACACTGGACTAAAAGTAATTTTTTCATGTGTGTGTCTAATGTCTCAAGTCCTGGTTTTCAAACTAAGAAGTCTCAAAAGGTTATCTTACAAACAGAATTGCTCACTGAGGGCTGAGATATGATAGCCAGAAAGCTTTTCTTCATTTTCCCTGTTAATAGAAATCACCTGATTTAGTTCCCAGTTCTCTTTTCCTTTGCTTAAATTTAAAGTACCATTTTCTTTTTCCTCAAAAGGCACAGATCTTCTTCTCTGCTTGATTTCCTGTGAGTCCCCATGGGGAGGTACTGTAAAGGGATACACTTTTTTCTTTTTCTTATGTTTTGTTTTCTTTGTTTGTTTTTTTTTTTTTTTTTTTTTTTTTTTTTGTTATGTTTGTTTGCTTGTTTTAAACTCTATGATGTAATGATGATGAGGCTGGAGTCTGGTGACAATAGTTGTGAGACTTAATGTCAAAGTTTGGAATTCTTAATTTCCAGGTTCAAGAAAAAAATACTTAATTAGATAGATGATAGATAGATGATAGATGATAGATAGATAGATAGATAGATAGATAGATAGATAGATAGATAGATAGATAGATAGATAGATAGATAGATAGATAGATAGATAACCAGGACTCATGCAGCTGAGTACAAAATTTAATTTGGCAAACCTAGAACTACGAGTAATAGCAATACATAGCTGCTGACTTTATGACTTTCATGACAGAACGAGGTGATGGCGGCAGCTGGAGCAAGTCAAAAAGGAAGGTAGCTTCTCTTTGAAAAACGACATTATCAACAGAATTTAATGGTTGTGGCACTGAGTGGGCTGACAGCCCAAAAAAAAGAAATCTAAAAGTAACCCTGACAGTCCACCTACATTACAGATGCAGAACTGCCAGAGGGACCAATTACAGTAAGGTTGTCTCCTGACCTACCTGCTTACAAACCAGCTTCAAACTGTAGTATAGACAGGAACTTCTCTAGGATTAGATTTAAGCACTACTACAAATTAGACATGGCCAAGTTTAAGTTCAGTGACAGACTAGTATTTATCATCTTGAGCTGTTGCGTCAGAGGAGGACTTGATTGTGTTGAAATTGTGGCCCCCATGATGTTGATGTATCCACAAATGGTCATACAAGTCCTTCATTAAAGCTTGTACTTGTTTTGAAAAAATTCTGAAGACACAAATGCTTTTATGAGTATATGTAGATTTCTGAGGGTCAGCCAACCACATCAAAAAATGTTTAAATAAAATTTTTTTTCAAGTTTCTGGAACCTTTTTCTACAATTTTAAAATGAAACTCTTAGAAAGGAAAGCAGCGCACACACACACACACACACACACACACATGTCCCAAAGTGTAGCTTTCCAATTTGTACAAAAGGAAGCTTTCCCAGCTTTGAGTTATATTCATATTCAGGGCTTTGTTTCAACTCGCAGAAACAAAGAGCAAAATTATATGCAGTATACTTATTGCTCCCAGGTTGTCTCTTTCACAAGGTACTTGGCTACTGAAGAAGAGTTGAAGCCAGAACTCAGTCTCTGGGGAACCATATTTCTTTATATGTAGAGCCACCAACTGATTATTTGCTAACAGTCCTCAGTTATTCTTTGCAATGGGTGAGATTTGTTTGTTTGATCGGTGTTTGTTATTTTGTGCTTGTTTGTTTTAAAGATGATGCAATTTCTGTCTGAGATTTTTAATTTATATTTGGAAATGAAGATTGACATCAATCTTTCCCATTGTGCATATTTTTCTATTGCAGTCACTTAAGATATCTCACTTTTAAAAGAGATTTTGAATGGAGTTCAGTTCTTGAATATGAACTTTTAGTTTTTTCCTATGTAACTGTGCACATTTTTTTTGAACAACTGTTATTTTTACCTGGAAATCAATTATAAATACCAAGAAAATGATGCTGAAAATATTCTCTTTTGGAATTATTGATTCTAATGGCAATGATAAGAATGGTCTTTGATGCATCTGTACCCTGTAATTTTCATTAGTCAGAGGAAAAGATGAAAGATCAGAGTGGGATGTCAGTTACCTTAGTGAATCTCCATTGTTTTTCTTTTGCATAACTCATCACAGAAGGAAAAAAAAATGCCAAAGTCTGATTTTCTATCTTAACTTTTCCTAAAGATTGTATAAAATTCCGTAACCGTCTGGGCTCTTTTGTCTGTATCATATTTGTTCTCTGCATGGAGAGAGGTTCAGATTTTATATAAGTCGTCCCCGTAGGGGGAAGTTCTGCTACCTGTTAGCACAGTGCCTGATTCTTCAAAAAATTAAACATAATGCTGTGTCTTTAATGTTGCTCACTGAATTTCAAATTGGGGAGCTGGCACTTCTCTCATTTTATTCATCCTAATTACAATTGCCCTGTCACTGAGATGCCAGCCTGACTAAGAGCAAATCAGGTAGTGACTCCCCAGGGTCTTCTTTGTAACAAGAAGGCTGTCTCTAGTGGTTTCAAAATGACAATTTCCTCTCTTTTACTTCAAAGTAGAGTGTTTCCTCTGGACAGTTTCACATTTGATTATTTTCACTAGCCTCTCTGTCTTGAATTGCTTGATTAGCATCTCAGTCACCTAAGAAATTAGACTAAAGTTTGTGCCTTGAAAGAAAAAAAAAAAATAAGGCAGAGAACAAAAAAAACCCAAAACAAAACTAGAAAAGAAGCTAGGGAAAAATTACCTTTCCAGTAGGGAAGGATTTGAGGATACAGATGATATAGGAGAAATGAAGCTCTGGAGAAGTTTTACTGCCTTAAACCATATATCTTTTGAAATAAGGACTGACTTCTTATTTGGGAAGTATACTCTAAATATTTTTCTTCAGAGATTTTAATGGGATAGTTAATTCATGCTTCCATTTTAAAAACTGTCCATCTATTGTTTTGATAAGCATCTTCAAAAATTATGTTATAAGCTCCAACCAAATAGATAGAAAAAAGTCTTTGATTCCATTGTAGGTGTGTCACTATGGATTCAGTTGCATAATAGAGAACATAAGACTTCAAGCTTTGGTTGTATTCTTTCTATTTTGACATTATAACACAAAAATATTATATTCATACCAAACAGAATTACTTAGGTGACTTAGGTCTGTTTGAAAATCCAGAGTTCAGCCTGGATGCTTGGGGCACATGGGCCTTACTGATGTTAAACTCGTGGTTCTGCCTCATCAAACTATCTGACTTGCCTGTCTTTCCAGTCTCTAAGATACCTGTTACCCTAGCTCCTAGACATCAGATACAAGAACTAACATAGCATAAGTATTGTCCAAAGAGACAGCAAAGGATCCTCTCTTTTGTGCATCACTGGCGTGTCTGTGTTCCTCAGGGTTGTCTTTGTTCCTTCCCTTTCTCTTGTATAATGCAGCCAGAAAAGAAAGATGCAGGTTAACACCTTATCTAAAAGCCCCTCCTACAAACATTATGGAGGAAACCTCTACAATAAGGAACAGAATACTTTTCCATAGCTCTAACAGTTATTGGGTTAAGTTTGTATTCAGAATAATTACATGATGTTGTTGATATTTCTGCACATTTTTTATCCCCACCCACCCAAAAGATTTATATAAATAAGTATAGAAGAAGTTAATATCACATGCATGTCTCATCCTGGAGAGAAAGATGGAATAATTTACAGTGTCCAGTTGCACTTGATCAAATGATTACCATCTTTCCATCTGGTTGTAAAACATTCCCACCTTTCACTAATTCGTCTAAATTTCTGCCATTCCAGTCAAACTGGAATTTATTACTGCCCACTTACCCTGATTTACTTGTGAAATGATTTGCATGGCTTCTGTCAATGCTATTTGCATATCTTTATTATGAATAGTGCTTATTTGGGGGCAGATTTGATTTATGAGTGTTTGGCATGGTATGCCCAGTTATTTAGTTTTCATTTCTGATTTGCACAAAGGGAATGAGAGAAATGGTAATTCTTTTTCTCTTGATGCAGAATATGTGCAGGACCAATAACATTTGAATAAGAAATTATTGCATTTTGTTTTATTTTTGTTTTAGGGTTAAATTCTCAAATGTAAACAATTACATGTCTTGTCAGGCCTTTATAGTAAATCAAAACTAGCCTTTCCTGTATTCAGCTCAGCTCAAAACCAGTCTAGAAACTTTAAGGAAAAAATGTAATCGCTGAAACAAATGTTAGGAAGGCAGAAAAACACCACAAACTGGGAAAACTTTTTTCTGCTGTAGCATCTTCATTCTCACCACAAAGAAGAGGTAAGTGTTCTTCAACAGAGATACCAATAAGCTGTTTGACGTGCCTTTTGATTTCTCTCATTCAACCTTACTTGTATGTTAAATCCCATATTTGCTCACAGAAAAATGAGACAATAATTCTTTCCACCGTTGTGTTTGTACAATTCCATATTAATTACTTTTCCGACTTTTTTTCCATATATTTTTAGAGTAGATGAGTGAAGTATATTTGGTATTTTACTTCTGCTCCTTGAAGTCAATTTTTAGATTTTGCTTCACTGACCAGAGAGCCATTTTGTAATGTATTGGATTAGAGTTGACTTTCATAATCTGACTTTTTGATTCAGGAGCTGGTTTTGAGACCAGAGACCTCCAATAATGGATTTAGAAATGATGCAACACAGCATGGTTACTGCTTCATACCCACTCCTTCCTACAGAGTTTTGCATTACACACATGAAGGATTATCACCTGAGATCTACGCTCACACCTGCTCGTGTTTCTAGTGACAGAAACAGTCTGAATTGGCAGTTTTAAAATAGTTTTCAAATCATGTAAACATGGAGGAAGAATTCATGTAAACTTAGCCATCTCAGTTCTCTGATGCAAAACATGGGTTTGTAGGGGATTAATTTTGAGTCAAAGGAGAAGCATTTCTGGAAAGTAGGTAATTTTTTCTGTTATAGAGAAATATCTGAGGCTGATTGCAACTCTAGCTATTCTTAAACAAGCACAGAGAAGTATTCCCAGAGGAAAGTTGTAATTAATAGTTCAGCCTCTTCTAAATTAGGTAGAATAGAGAGTATTCTGTGTAGGCTACCATAATCACTTGATGTAAAAATATAGTTACTTCAATAGGCTTAATTTAGGTTGAATTTCAGTAGCACTAATACTGTAAAACTTTGTGAAAAACATTAGCCACTTTCTTGTTGTGAAGTCAAAGAATGATCAGTTGCTGGAAAACTATTCTTCTTTGTCCTGCATAAAACCAACACCTTGTTGCAGCAAAATAATATTACTATGGAGTTATATATGTGGGTACACACATCTTTTGAATATTATTCAGTCAACTTGTACCTGAATAATAAGAACAAAATCCAGGTTCATTTAACATCAGTTATACTGAGTTCAATAAAGTCTCCCTCTTTAGAAATCATCTTTTCCATGCTGTATGGAGAACACTTCCATCCTGCAAGCCAGACCACTACAACCCAGGATGAAAGGCAATTTTATAACAGCGTGTTTGTTTCGGGACTCTTTCAACCTAAGATCTTGTGGTCTCCTGTTCCTTCTTTTATTCCATTGTTTGATACAGCTTTTGGCCTAAGAGAATGGCTACTAGAGAGAGTCCTAGAGATGGGCACCGGTAATGCAGTATCTCAAGGTTTACTAAGCTAATTTTCCTCATACTAAAAAAACCCACTGCTAGGGCATGGATGAACCTTATTTCTTTGAGGAGTGCAGGATATCGTTCTAAAGCCTACCTCACTTCTGAAGACTAAGTTAGGATACTGACAATGATGTTATTTGACACAACTTGTGCTTTTGTGCTGTTCATTTTAGAATGCCATTGTAAAAATTCCTCATTCTCATTAGCTGGTTGCTATGTCATTAACTCACTATAGAGCCCCCATAATGTCCCATTATACTGTACTTTCAAGCTTTTGGCTGTTAATTAAGCATGGAACATTCTCGTTTGTTATAGAGCTGAAATTAAAGGAAGGAAAACTTAAATTATGAATAATACTGTTAAATAATAATAATAATAATAGGATTAATGGACACCCAACTATGTACATAATTAGCCTAATTCCAATGAGAGGGTGATGGTGAATGTTTTATCAGTGTCACTAAGACCCCGTAGTATAATTACAGACCTATTTGTTCAATGCTTAGCATGTGTTATTCATTATATTATCTGAAGAATAGAGTCTCTGTTAAAAAAAAAATACAGGGCAGACATTTTAAAACTGGTTCAGAAGGGTTCTTTCGTGTCTTATTTGTTGAGAAAGTTTTAGGTTATTTTCATTGCCTTGTTTCTGTCCTCATTTTTGATCAGTAATTATAATGTCAGCATAATATCTATTGATTTCCTAAACAAAATAAGTTACAATAATGAAAGTACAGGTCTTCAAACTGAAAAGGAAAATAATCTACTCACTTCTAAAAGTATTCCCAAGACTTCTAAAGTAGAGGTGATTATGTTATTTCTAGATTATTCAAGCATTCTTTAAGCAAGTCTGCCAACCCTACACCCAATTCTAGGTACTGCATAGGCCCATTCAGTTAAGGTTTTTGTTGTACAGGCCAGCTATATGCTAAAATAGAATATGTGCCACTCACATTTGTTTGTATTTAAAGCTCTCACCAACTCTGCTTGTCTAATTTTCAAAGGTTATTAAATTACTTATATTCCTATAATCTCAATTACTATAATTTCATATATTCTGCTCCATATCCCTATGCCATTATGACTTTATATATTTGAGCACTGAGTATATTTGGATCAGCAACTGACTGCATGTCACCAGACACCACTATTGAAGCCTAGACATCTCCTTTTTTCCCTTTCTGACAATCAGCAAGAAATCATACTGAACAGTAGCCTTAGGAACAATAATTTTGGTTGGAAAGGACCTTTGGAGGTCATCTGGTTCAATTTCTATCTTTAAACAGGGCTAATTCAGATCAGGTTCTTTATTTTGCCTAGAACTGGCACTGAATCCTGAGGATGAAAAGGAGAAAGGATTCTAAAAAATGTGTTTTAGCAGGACCTGGGTGAGAAAGGACGTTTCAATCCAGAAAATACATTATTATTTCAAAACACATTTTTCTCCTGCAGCCCCTTCCATCCTTCACTGGAGTAGTACATAAAAGTATTGAAGCTGACTTCTGTTGTGCAGGGTTCAAGTACAAGGTATTCTTCTACTGAATACTTGTTGAAAAGGAGTGCATAGTTCTAAATATAAGACTGAAAAAGATGCACATGAAGATTAACAAATTGCAAGTGGTTTTGATATTTCACAAAGACAGAACAATAATTTGAATTAAGATGAGTAACCTAGTAAGGAGTCTTGTCTACTTGGACTTTGTGGTTGATTTTCTTTCTTTTTTATTTTTATAAGAATGCAGATTTATGGCTAAAAAACCTTTAGTAAATGAAAGTTGCAGTGAAACAAACCCCAAATTTCACCTCTGAAGTTCAGTTGGATGACTCTGCGCTTCCTTGCTAAAGCCAACTCTTTCCACTATGCTCTTTCTTTCCTTTAAAATAAATAAAACATAACCATGTTGTTACAAAATATTCCCAACAAACTTTCCTGTTTCTCCTCCACAACAATATCTTGGATGAGGGTCAAATCTAGACAGATCGACTCCCCCCAAAAAAACCGTCACAGATTTACAATTTAGTGTGAATTACCTTATTTATTCTCTGAAATACTATGAACAGTTATCAGCCACTTGTCTGGATTTTATTTTGTGTTTTCTTTTTTTATTTGTAACTAATTTTGGAAGTGCATGTCGGTGTTGCTAAAGAGTGCCCTTAAGAAAGTCTTGTTGTTGGAAGGCAGTAATTTGTGGAACATGCCAGGACTGCAGTAGTGTTGGGAAAGGTGGAAATGTTTTTTTTTTTTTCCAGACTGTGTTTTTAATTCTTCATAATTTCTAAGCCTTTTGCTGATGTATCTCTGTGATTCCTGATTTATTTTCAGACCTCAGTGATTTTGTATCATTTGAAAAGTCAGAATTTTCAGTCTTCATCCTCACCCTAATCCAACAGCTCACTGAACAAGGATAAAAGAGCTTGATTAGGAAAAGATCTAAGTTCTATATTTTGCTTGTGTCTAGTAGCAATTATTTATAGTGAGTATTTATATTTTGGCATGATCATTATTATTAACACTGCTTCATTTCCAAATACTAAAGAAACGATGCTGCAAAATGCAGTTGATTTGAATATTAAAATTCTGTACCTTTAATTCTTTGAAAAGAGTGGTCAAGGGAATAGCTAAGCGTGACAAAACATCCATTTAAATTCATGCAATAGATCTGAAACTACCAAAATTTATAGTGCTGTTCAGATCTGTCCTTTATTTATCATGATAATAACAGTAACTTATTTTTATAGAACAATGTTCCATGAAACAGGGTGAAACGAATAGGACAATAATCCTTGTCCTAATTTTTTTAGTAACAGACCAAAGCAAACAGGTTTTCAAAGGATAAAATGTCATCTTAAAATATGTGCTCTATCCTTCTCCTCTCTACAACCTTTGACTTCACAATGTTTCTGAAACTTTCTGCCTTCCCAGCATCCAGTGTCACTTGCCTGCTCTGTGCCAGCTTTGCTGCTCTTGTGGCTGTCTTAAATTCCAGCATGGGTTGCCTTTAAATTCATTTCAGCCACTTGCCTCCCTTATTGACAGGGTTCTTGACCTAAATAACATCCTCGTTGTCTGGAAGGATCCTTTTGCTTTGGGAAGGCTTTTCAGTTTGTTTTCTTTCTCGGAGTGTTGCATGTGTGAATGTGTTTTCTTGATTTCCAACATGCAGAATTAAGTCAAATACCCACGAGCTCATAATATTCTGTGATTCTGTGGTTCTGTGATCTCAGGTAAGTGCGTAGTACGTAGTTAGCACGTGGGGGTCTACAATTAAAATTACTTAGAAGAGCTTCCGTTCTGTCTGTCTGCCTTGTTTGGAGAGACTAAAATTCAATTTAGACTATAAAGTTGGTATGATTTGCCTCCTACAACAGAACATTTGTTGCCAGGTTAGAAAGTCATTTGGCATCCTCTGAAAATTAATTCCTCATCCAGTCTTGATCATATGAGTAACTGGTAACTTGGCAATTTGAGTAACTGAGATAAGATCTACTTTAGAAACTTGATTATTGTTAAGAAATGGTATGCTCCTTCAGCTTCAAATATTGTCAAAAGAGACAGATAGAACTTCTGAGGTACTTTAGGCATCGTTACTCTTCAAATGAACAAGTTGTTTTGGAAACTTTAAAATGTATTCACAATTCCAATAACTACACAGACATCCTAGCCATTCTTATATTTTTTCCATTCTGGAACAAAATGTCAGCATGAGTCAGAGAAGGGCTTTTGTTTTTTTTTATTTTAATAGTCATTCAATTCACTGGGAAGTAACAAAAAAATTGCAGGTCTCCAATAAGCCTTTAAGTGAGGTCACACTTATTCTCCAGTCATACATATTTGAAACAGGAGGTATGGTGGGGAGCAGGAATGAATAAAACCTTCCATTAGGAATAGATAACCCATCTGCTTCCTAGAAAATAAATTACTCAGCTCAAGCAAGACAATATCTGGCTGACGAAGGTTACTCAGAAGCAGCAACAATGAGTCCGTAGACTCAAGGACCATGATCACCAAATACAGAGCGGAGGAGTGTGAGCCATGTGAATATTTCTGAAGGGAAGAAGAGAAGCGGAGAGTGTGGAAGAACCTTGGTAGCAGACAGTGCAAAATTAAACCATACCAAAAATAGTCTTGGTCTTTCTAGCAATTTTTGTTCATGATGAATTCCAGTGTCCTTTCAGACGCCTTAAAGAAAAGCTATGATCACGTCAGATACTTAACACTAAAAGTCCCTCCACACTCACCATCTACGGCGCAGCTTCAAACCAGACATTTCTGACACTCAGCTAGCAACTCTGTTATCTAACAGCAGTAGCAAGCAATTAGCACCTTAAAGACACCAGGGAAAAATGTAAAAAAATCCTCATGTCTTATTAGAAAAATCAGCACAGACAATTTGATTTTGCTACAGAAAGATTCACATGAAAATCAGTTTGCATCATCAAACTCAAGTTAGAAACACTCATTTGTTGCCAGCTTACCCGATGGGAGGTATAGCTGACTGACTACTTGCTCTAGTCCTTCCCTTTCTTTGGTGGACTCCATCTCTCAGTGTCCCCATTGTCTGAGTTTGCCACTGAAATATATGATTAGAACTCTATTCTAACTAGGAGTTCACTTATGAATACAGATTAAAAAATTACATGGATTGCAAAATCACAGTTGGCAACATGAGGGATAGGACAAAACAATGAAATCGTATTTCCCAAAATTCTTCAGTGTCTGATCAAACAAATATGGAGGATTTTGACTGCACATGAGAAATTAAAAACCTGAACTGGTTGAGAGTATTTTGACAATTATTGTTTTTCTATTTCCTTCTTTTTTTTTTTTTTTGTTTTGTTTTTTCAATTCTTAGCATTTTAAATATATATATATATACACTATATATAAAATACCTTTTAACCTATTTTTGAGCCACTTTTGCATGAAATAAAAAAAAAAAGCAAACCGAAAACCAAAAAGCTCTATTTGATGGGAAAAAAAACCAAACACAAAAAACTACAGCATTTTTACCTGTTCAGTACCTTCAGATATTTTCTTTCAAATATTTTGGGACAAGTGCCCAAAATTGCCTAAACATTCTGGGTTGTAAGCCTAGATCTGTAACACTGTTTCAACGGTGTAATCAGAACATCTTGAAATTTCTCTTTTCCAGAAAATTCACTTGTTTTGAAAGGTCTCTTTTTCCTAAGTCAGGATTGACTAACTATACAGACATTATTACAGTCTGACAAAAAGAAATCAGCGTGACCTTATTAAAGCATTTAATTCTGATAAAATAAGGTGCTTCTTTTCATCCATGTGTTTCATTTCTAATGATACTATTCTCAACCACATTTTCTGTGAAAATAGCAATGAAACCACTGTTGTTATAGTATTTCAGTTGGAAAATCAGCTTTTCTGACAGAAAATTGTTCCACCATAGAAAAGTTTCTCTTCGTTTTAACTACTGTTCAGTAGTTGATTTCATTTGAACGAAATGGGATTGATTATGTGAATAACATTTCATTATATTAATCAGATTTTCTAGTCAGATCCATTACCTCCCTATTCGCACACATCCTTTGACTTCCCTTTTCACTAGAGATTGCACTGTTTATGAGAAACTTTTTAATGCCTAATCATCTGTAATGCTTAAATCATCATTAATGCCTCAAGCATCTTTGCAAACCACCATCTGCAATGGCCAAATGACAGTATCCTGGTTTTTTTTCATAAGTTCATGTCCAGCAATTCTGGGACTAGCACTGTCTGTGCTAAGCAGGAACACTGGGACAATAGGAAACAAGAGAGTAAGCCAGAAACAGTCATTCCATGGGAAAGCTGTGGTCAACAGGCTGTTATTGGGATCCTTTTTAATATTAATTGTCCACTTAGTAATAAGATGACTTAAAAAAACTTGAGCACTGCCAAAGAACTTCATGTTGTTAGAATTTGGTCTGGACAGATTTGTCTTTTCCTTTTTTTTTTTTTTTTTTTTTTTTTGTATTGGGGCGGGCAGGGGAGTGAGGATATGGATGATGGAAAAGAGCAGTCTTTTCATTTATATGATAATGCATGTCTTTCATAGACAGTGACAGGCCTACAATAGAATGTTATTAGGTAACCTCCTGTCTGTAGAGATGCTTTGAATACAATTCTTTTCCAGCATTATTAAGTTACTGCCTTTGTTAAGCAACCAGTTTTGGTCAGTCCCACAAAACATGCCTCAAATAAGGTGTGACTGTACAATAGAACATTTCCTATAAAGTTTAACCATGAAATAGTGCATTTTCATATTTAGAATGGGGATGATCATTAATAGCCTTAATGCTTTACTGAGGCATGGGGGAAAAAAAGGATAGAGAAGTAACTCTAAGGACATTTATAATAGTTCTTTTATACTCCAAGATAAAATCAGAAGTTAGGATTATTTTCACTTGGCTCTTAGCTACCTCAATGTTAAAATTTTAGTTTAAGCTGTCATCCAGAAACTTTGCCTGTCATTGGAAAGTGACACCTAGAGATGGTGATTCATCCCACCTATCTAGACTGAAATCTTGGTATGGGATGAATCACACCCAGAGCTTCCAGTATTTCACCACTGATTGTGGAGTGAGACTGAGCATCTAGCTTTGACTACATAGAGCTGCTATAAGTACATGAGCTAAATCACACTTCTAGTGTGGTGGAAAACAATTATGGGTTCTGAATTCTCTGAGTTACTTATTAGTATTACTTATTTCTACTTTAAATCTTAACCTTCTGATGGAAGAAAATGTAATTTGTCTGAGAACTTACAACAAGGATCAGAAAACTGAATTTTGGCCACTCTTATTATAACTGGAAGTGACTACTGCCCAGTGTTTGCTCTGCATTTTGCTTCGTATTGGCACCTACACATGAAAGTTTTTTTGGTCATAGCTTAATTAATGTTTTTTCTTATAAAACCAAACTGTTGATGGGCAAAAATTAATCACTGGACCACACTGTCTTACTCCTAGGGACTGTGATGAGCAGCAGTTTCCTAATTTGCATAAAGAGTCAAGAGAAATTCAAAATAATGGAGAAGCAGCTAGCCTTGGATATAATGTGCATATATAACTCCTTGTGTGGCTAAACCAAGTATCAATGAAGTTAGCTGGAATGTGCTTCATCATTAAAGTCTTGCTTCAGAAACTGCACAATGACAGCTAAAACTTTTTTCTTTTTCTTTTTTTTCTTTCTTTTTTTTTTTTTTTATTTGAATGCTCAGAAGAGATAAGAAAGCCAGAAGAAGAGCAGATGTGTTAGAAGTGTGAAATGGATTAACATCAAAGCCCCCTGGGAAAATCTGAAACATGAAATGAAGGATCCTGAATGACAAGAGCTATTCAGAATGCATTAAAAGCTCTGCAGTGCATTTTGGTGCTGTCTGTGTGAGCAACGCGAGGCCCTGTGTGCTGGGGAGAGATGCTGATAACGAAAGCTCTGTGAACTTCTGGGGAAATTTAGTTCATCGCTGAGAACTCACCTTGTGGTACAATTTGAATGAGACAGAAAAAGCACCCAAAGTAGTGATTGCCAATATTTATTGTCCCAAGTGTTACAAAGTTAATAGATAGTTTAAGCCTTGGACTAACAGGGCTATGGGTGAACCAGTAATGATTTAAAAATCAGAACCTATTTTAGTAATATATTTGTTGAGTGTTTAAAGCTATCTATTAATATTTATCAGCTGACAGATCAGCATGGACAGAATATTTTTATATGCTTAAAGTTAGAGAAGGTAAACCAGAAAAAAAATGTAAAATATTTTCTAAATTTTTGGGATTTTTATACAGATTCTTTGGAAGCAGATGATTTATAGCTCATGCAAAATTATGTTCATAAATTGTTTCTGATCTGGCAAGCATGGGTATCCATATAGTTATTGATGGAAACAGGTCAGTGACATTCAAACTTTGAAGGAGACTGTGCACACTACTGCTGAGTTTTACTTCATCTAAACTCAATGAAAGTCAAGGGAAGTTGGTGGTCAAATAATACCAAAAATATATCAAGATTTGGTCTGTACTTTATTGCAGACTGAACTTACTGCAGTTCGGTATAATTCTCACACCAGACGTTTTGGACATGTACAAGCCCAGCTAAAATTCAGAGAAAAGGGGACTCTTTCAGTTGGCTACAATGGACTTCTGATGAGGGCTCAGAAGAGCTTGCAGTGAAAAGCTGCCCAAAGTCAATTCCAGCACTTTATACAATATGAATTGTATTCATTCCTGAATATCTCTCTTGTACAGATATCATCATGACTTCAGTGAAAATCCCAGGCCTTTAAGTTCCATTCCAAGCAGTGTTTTCATTCCACTGCTGATACAGAGCAAAGGATGATTTAAGTCAGACAGCTTATCTTGACAAGGTGCTGCTGTAGTCATATGCAGGTGTAAGGTTAGGTTAAAAACAAAACAAAACCAAACCCACAATCCTTCCCGAACAGAAACAATATTTCTAACAGCCTGAAAAACAGGCCAGTTCTCAGAAATCAGCATTCTCTTGGTACAAACGTTTCTGACGCTGTTGATCTCTGCCAGTTTTGGTACAGGCAAATCAGGGTCAGAGACAAGTGAATTTATGAAGCAGTTACAAAAGTTTTTAGCCTTATTTGCAGTGTATTTCATATGCTGGTCAAAATATGTCATGAGCTTTAGAAAATTTCCAGCTTACTTGTGTATACTATCAACGAAATAATAGACTGAGGTACATCTGCTGCATCTGCCACACATGCAGTTGACTGATTCTTCTGAGCTTCTTTTCTTTTTCCTTTTTTTTTTCCTTTTTTTTTGAAATGGAAAGGGATTAGCTTGAAATGACACAACTTTCTTTTACTGTATAGAGGTAAAGCTTTTAAGAAAAATATAACCAGAGAACAATTAGTTTTGATGCCTTTAGAGCAAAATAACATTCTCTAGACAGAAAGTTTTATAGTTAGAAGAATCTGTTCTAACAGAATCTATTAGTTTTGTAAATCAATATCCTCTGTTGATTAATTTCCTTATAAAAAGTGCATATGTCTTTACACTGTGTTCTACTGAGTTTAGTTCTGTTATTGGACTAAACAACATGACTCTTCCACCATTATTTATGTTCACACAAATAATCCCATTATATGTTCAACATAACAACTGTTAAAATGGATATTCTCAGAATGTGTATTCTAGCATAGAAAGTTTTTGCCACAGACTGAAGTTAAAATATTAAATAGCATGTGCAAGAGTTTGACACACAGGGAGAGATTGATCTTGCTTGCTTTTAGAGTTATATATCTGAACGAGGAATCTTTTCCTCCCTTTATAGTCAACAGAGAAAAAAAAGCTGTAAGAGAGAACAATTTGCCTGACGTTTTAAGGATCTATTTAAGCACAAAATGAATCACAGCCTTGAATTTTTTGTTTCTATCCAGTAACTATATAGGGAGTGGTTAATTTTAGACAGCTAAAATTTGGATGATAGGTTTTTTAAAACTTGTCCTTGTATCCATCACTTTTAATAGAATTAAGCATTACCACGGCTTCATATAAAACAAATAGTCTGGCTCTGTTAGGAAAAAAGAAAGTTATTTTTTGAACTAAAAGTCTCCCCCAAATGACAATTTTTTGAAGCACTGAGATAAAGAGTTCGGTCTCCTGTAATATAAGTGGAAGTCTGAGTTAAACAACGATAAGCAAACCTAGAAATGATTCTCTATGTAAGTTTACCATGTAGTTGACATGTATTTTCTTCCAAATAAGAAGAGTTGTGCCTATGGGTAAACCTAAGTGCCTCATCATCTTAGAACTTTCTCTGTCGTCTTTATAAATTCATTCTCTGCAGCCCTACTTCAGTTTTCTGACAGTCAAAATAAATACACTAGAGACTGGAAGTTTTTTAGAGACTAGAACTTTTCATCCTGCCTCACATAGTACAACTTCAGTTGTGTTTACACTCATGCCAGAGTATAAATAACTTTCTCAGCTTACATATTGTGAGACACCTTGTAGGCTAAGGAAGAATAATTCAAGTATCCAGTTGGCAGGCACAGACCATGATTTTCAAATTAACTATTAAATCTCATGAGATCACTTTGTATCTGCTATTGTAAGAGCCATTTCAGATTCAGCCTTTTCTGAAAACTTGGATGGACAAAGATGTCCACAGGTTGGTTGTGCAATATATTTTTGAAATATATTGCTATTATATATAGCTATTTTTGAAAATCTAAATCCAGCTTTTGCAATGCAGCAGTGAAACAGAGAAAACACAACAGAACTAATGCAGTTTTTGCACATACTGGGTAAATTATAAAATAATTAGTCATGTTTCAGTTTAAATAACATGAAAAAACTCCTTTAATTAAGATTCTTAATTAATAGTTGAAAGATTAATCAATCAATAATTATAACTATCATTATAGGGTGTAATTGTGCTTAATTGGAGGGGCTGATTAATGATCAGAATAAACCTTTCGAATTCTCACACTTGAAAATGGTGGGAAGTGATGGATTCCAGCTCATAGAGTTAAAAAGGAATCCAAGGATCATTGAAGATGTGTTCAGCTGCCTGGCATCAAATTGAAAGCATAGGATTGAAGTGCACAAAAGCTTTCCAGTGTTAGACATACGCACTATTGAATTACTCATGTATGTGTGTTTTGCATTAGTGTGAGCAAAATATTCTTCGGAAGACCATAATTAATACCTATTCTGGAAATGCAAGCTTTGTTTTATTTATCCAAAATGTAAAATTGAGTGTGTATCAGTACAGTTCAGCACACCTCTGCTTGGATCATTCCCAGTCCTGTAGGCCCCTAACATTTTTCTTACAGTTCAGCAAGAATTTGGAGTCATAACTCTGGGCAGGACAACAGCTGTCCCATACACCTCTGTGTCACGTGTGCTGTGCAATGCATTCCAGCTACCTCTTAATGTCTCTGGGACTTCAGGGCTGAAGCTGTCCTCAAATGTCTGATGGTCTTGTTCTGGCAGAAGGCAATAGCAGTTTTTTGTGAATCATAAATGGAAAAGGCAAGTTTTAAAACACATTTTAACACCTGCCAGTTTCTTTTTTTTTTTTTTTTCTTTGTTGTTGTTGTGCTTTGGTTTGTTTATTTGCTTGTTGTTTTGGGGGTTTTGGGGTCTGGTTTTTTTGTTGGTTTTTTTTTTTTTTTTTGATTGTTGTTGGTTTTGGTTCCATACATTCATTAGCTTACAGATTAATGTGCAGTCTCTGGGATGGACATCACCAGGCCAGGGTATAGAGGATCCAGCCTTTGGCAGAGGCACTTCAATCTCACACCACTCCCAGGAGTGTGTACAGCAGTATACATGGTTGTGTGTGGGCAGTAGGACTTTGGTTAATGCACTCCAGTGACTGAGGGTTTGTCAGCCAGGGAAGAGACTTACCGTCTTGTTCCCGCTCTAGTGGAACTCTCTAATTTTTCCTCTGAACAATGTTTAATGTCACTGCTTCTCCTAGTCTAGCACCACTGAGCTAATCTGCTTAGTCATTTGGGAATGAAGAAAAGAAAAAAAAAGTGGAAGCATGACAATTTAAACTATTAAGTAAGGTTTTAACTATATCCTTTATTACCCCTTTAGCTACAGAAAAAGAATAAACAACAACAACAGCAACAAAAACTCTAGAGAGAATATTGTGCTTTAACACACTGAAACTCTGTGTTAAAGATAGTAATAAATGTTCTTTGGAACAGAAAAGCAAAACACATCCTTGAGGAACTTAACTGCAAAGGGCCAGAGTTGCTCTTGTTGGTAATTTGCTTCCTTTCAGAGAAAGCAAGGCAAGTGTGTGAAATGGGGGAGGCAGAAAAGACAAAAAAAAAAAAAAAAAAAAAAAAAGGCCACAAGGCAAACCTACAAAATTCAGCTTCTCTTTCTGATGCTGACTACTTTCCAACATGGAGAAAAAGAATCATAGCACACACTCCTATTAGCTCCCCAAGAACTCAAACTCTTGATGGGGTATTTAAGATGTTGTTTTAGCTGCCTTTTTTTGGTCACCAGATCACAGAAGGTTTGTTAAATTAATTATTTATCTGTATAACCCTGACTTATTAAACAAAAGACTAAAGCTCTCTCTCTCTCACAAGAGAGAGGAAAAGTAAGGGAGGAAAGGGGTAAGACAAAGAAATAAAGTAGTGAAAGCAGAAAATCAACTTGTGTATCGCATACATTTGGAACTCAGTTGAGGCTGCTGATGGGCCATTCTCTGAGCCTTTTTTCCTGACCCAGTTTGGAGAGGTTTTCTCTCCAGGAATACATAATTGTGTCACAACAAATCCCTGAGTCCCAGAAGTGGGGGGTTGCCAACTTGGTGTAGCTCAGACAAAGTGTGTGTCGCACCTACTTGCTCTTTGCCGTGGGGTGAGATGAAACTCTTCAACGTTCAGGGGCATCACTCTGACACCTCTCAAGAGTGCAACATTTATCAAATATCTGTTTGAAAGTTCTCAGCATAATTGCAGACCAAGGTGGGTTTCATTAAAGTAATTCTGAAATCATGATACACAGTTACTCATTCTGCAACACATAGTCGAAGTCAACCTTCCTTTGGCAAAGATAATTGGATTAGATCCATGCAGCTTGATCTTGCAAAGCACTAAGAACCTAGGTGATAACTGAACAAAAGATTTAATCGGTAGTTCAAATTTAATCATGGTCCTGTGGATTTCAGTGAAAGCATGTAAATTTACTGTAGCTCAGAGACTGGTATTCTTTATACAAGAAAACAATATAAATCTTGTTCTTCATTGTAATGCACAGCTATGCAAAAAACCAAGAACTTCTAGAAACAGAGGAAAATAAAAGTCTCACTCCTAATCTGACTCATTAGTCAACACCATATATATTATCATTTGTATTGGAACTATTTTCTGGCACTGAAGACAAGCAGCACAAAATGGCTTGTCTTCATAAAGTTAAATTATTTTAACCTCCAAGAACGGATGATAACAACTAAGCTGCTATCTGGGAGTGTCCCTAGGATTCAAATAGTCCTGAATAGCCCAAAGAATTCTGAGAAAGAGTAATTTTCCCCTGAATTGACCATAACAGAGACACTTTCTTAATATATGAGCTCTGATACCTGGGAGCATTCCTGAACACAGATTGATTTATTGTCATTGGTAATAACTTAAACTGTTCTCTACACTCAAGAAGATGACAGACAGATAACTGCTGAGAAGAGGAACTCAGAAATTAAAGGTACACCTATGACTAGACTGGAAAATTCTCCACTGGTACGCACTGCAGAATTGTTGAGAACTATTGTTTTACTCATCATCCCTTTGAATGCTGTGCAGCAAGACAAGATGGTCAGAGCTGCAGATAGGATCAAAGCAAAATCCAGGAACTTTCTAAAGCTGGCAAGGTTTGTAAGCCCAGACATGTGTGAAAAAAATCTAGAAAAGCCAAAGGAGATGAAGCAGTGAGACTTATCTCTGCACACTGTCCTTTCCAGGAACTTCTGACTGAACCTAGTGAAATGAATTTCTAATGGTCTTACTTGAGTATTATCTGTTTTATTCAAGGCACTTTTATTGTGTTTCAGGGAAGCTTACACCACAGCACTGTATCAACAGTACTAAATAAAATATAGATAGGCCCAAATAAAAGATTTAAATAAAAAAAAATAGTCCTTTGGACTCAGAGAATTGCGTTCAACTGCTATATTTAGGCATGTTATCAAACACTTTCCATTTTTATTCCTCGTGTCTTATATAGACAACAGTATAATTAACATCAGTCCTTTACACTTTGCATCTAAAATAGTGAAACTGGACATAAGCCTACATCCACATTCTATGTTTGATACAAAATCCTGAAAAAAAAAAAAAAAAGAGAGAAAACAAAAATCATCATGAATTAGCCATCCAGGTTCCTGGTTTTGGTTAGGTTCTTATATACATGAGATCTGCTGTCACTGTTTTATGGGAAGCTCAATCCAGCAGGAACGTTAATGAGACAAGCAAAGAAAACCTAGGTATTGAATCACCTTGGGAATTTTGGATTGAAATCAATGTTGGGCAGCTCCAGATTCAGATTATATTATGGCAGAAATACATGTCTCTAGGGAAATATAGCCAAAAATCTAGGAATCCATGAAATATAGAGATCATTCCAAAAGCAGATGGCCAAGAGTCAGAGTAATGAGTATATGGGAGGCAGGATAAGTGGCAGTCAGTATATCGTCTAAATCCTTTTCTGCATCTGTCTTTTAATCTCTTTGGGTTTCAGTTACCCATCTGTAAAATGGGAAGAACCACTTATATTCTTTCATCCTTTGTTTATTAAGAAAAAAAGTCACATGGGACTCTGCTATATTTTGCTGCATATTATAAATGAAATGCTGATCCCTACTGGGGCCCCTGGGCACTGCTGTTGTATAAATAAATTCATAGCTATGGTTGTCACAGAGGGGGAATATTGACTGCAGGTGAGGAGTAGGTAGCCAAAGCAGATTAACTCTTAAGCATCGAGGATCCTGTTTTCCAGTCTTTTGTAAGAAGGAAAAAGTATAGAGAAGAAGAGAAAAAATATGACACATAAGATGAATTATTTCTAAAGGGAATGGTTTTGAAAATTTCTCCACAATGCATCAGCAACCTGTCTGCAAGTATCAATTTTTTTTTGCCTTCTTTACACATTTTTTAGCAAATTTCATGCCAGTGAAAGATGCAGGATTGACATTCTTAAATCTCCCTTTTATCCGCAGAAAAGATAAAGCACAGCCAGAAAATATGCAGCTTTCCTCATATTTTCAGACCAACATGCCTTCATTTGACCTGAAGGGACACCGCTACGGAAGGGAAAAGCAGTTTAGTCACCATTCTCATTTTATCCTTGGCCTTGATGCTGAAGTTATTATCCTGAGAATTGCGTGGGATATTTTGGTTTAAGTATGATACGGGCACCTGTTCTTTCTGCTGACGCTATCCAGCTCATTTCACATGGGCCAATGTACAGTCTTCTCTAAACCTCTTTCAGCCACTTCCATCCAGAGCACAGTTTCAAGTTCATTACAGCCTAAAACAGAAACCCCTGATTTAGGGGACTAGACAGGCCTATTTCAGTTTTACAAAGCCATCCAACTATCCAAAATGATGCAGCCTTGCCCCAACATGCCTCTGTGAGGTATTTTCTGAGGGGTACAGATGAAATTTGGACTTTTGCGAAGGCCACCGGCTCACACTGCTGTCAGTGTAATGTGGTCACTAAATTCCCAAAGACAATATTACTGCAAATCACCTCAAATGTGCTGCAGGCGGTAGAATGATCCCATAATCAAAGAGCTAGGTCTTTGAGGACAAGTTTAATTACTTTAATCTATACAGCCTGGAAAACATAATGGTTAATGGGGTAATCTACTGAAGTATGTGGAATTTTAAGTAGTATAGACTATGCCACTGGATGACACCACTCTCAGCACAGCAGAGATGATAAAACCAAGAGCATAAATGGTGACTGAAGAAAGCCTTAGATGTTCATAAATCAATAATTGATAAAATGTACTCTGGTGTAACTAAGTAGAATTTTATGTTGCAGGTAGAATAAACTGATTACATGATACTATAGTGCTCAGTGGAATTATGGAATGAGCTTCATTCATTCACTCTAATTGCTGCATATTTGTATACAAATGGCTAAAATGGTTCTATCAGTTTTGTAGTCTATAAAACTGCAAGAAAATTCTGCCCTTTGAGTCCACAGATGAAAGCCATGATATTTTCCCAGCATGGGGCACCGTGCTCCTGGAAAAGCTGAACATCAACAGATACATAGAGGTTGATGTTCATGATGCATCTGGCCATTAAAGATTTCAAAGCACTTTTCTCATGGGTAGAGGTGTTAACCCCTCTGTCCTGGCTAGATTCCAAACTGGGTAACAAGCCACCTGGACCAGATGCTGAGGGAACTTGAGGACGAATTGGTTGAGCTGCTAACAGAAATGTACAATCTCTCATTAACATCATCCGCTGGAGATGTTTTATCTGTCTTTTAAAAAGACATTAGGGATGATCCTGGGAATTACACACCAGTGAGTCTTACTTCAGTAAATGGACTGCAATGATAATTAAAAGTAGGATTATAAAAAAATCCTAGATAAGCATGATATGTAACAGACAAAGAAATGTGTATTGTGTAAAGGAAAATCAAGCTTCTTTAATTTACTAGAATTCTTTGAAAGTGTCAAATAAATATTGGATAAAGGAGAACTGGCTGACATAATCTATTAGGACTTTCAAGAAGCTTTTGAGAAATTCTCTTACAAAAAGCTGTTAAGGAAACTAAGCCGTCATGAAATATGAAGAAAAACACATTATAATGGGGCAAAGAC
Organism: Pseudopipra pipra; assembly: GCF_036250125.1. NCBI lineage: Eukaryota > Metazoa > Chordata > Aves > Passeriformes > Pipridae > Pseudopipra > Pseudopipra pipra. Next base: position 5,492,440 of record NC_087581.1, on the reverse strand, counting down.
TGGTTAAGAAACAGAACACAAAGAATGGAAATAAATGCTTCTTTTTAAGAAGGGCTTGGCAGAAACACTTGGTATGTGTTAAGTTTTTATAGTTTTGTTCACTTTTTCTTTTCCCTTTTGTCTTTCTGTGATTGGTGCTAATTGAAAAAATAATTCATTGGATTTTTTTTTTTTGTGGCATGAAATTGAAATTATTCAATAGTGCTTTATTTGAGATATGTAAAAATGCTTCTATTTCAGCACATTAAATGTAGACTTTATAAATTGAGTTAGTTGAATGCTGGTTTCCAGAACCAAATCCTGTGATAATGGACTATAGACACTTGTACAGTAGCCACAGTGTTCTATATCCTTTTCCAGTTAGAGGCCACTTGTTGGTAGCAGTAGGCGGTGTTAAATGACTCAGTTGGTCCTATCTAAGTTTCTACCATGCTAAAGTGAGAGACAGTCTAGTCTGGGTGCTGGATTGGGAGGCATAAGACCCTTGGCAGAGCTGTCGGATGCCTGTAAACCATAACTTGTCACCAGCTTACATTTATAGGCTATGTTTCCCCCTCTACACCCCATCTCTTCAGCTTTAACAACAGACAGAAAAACCAGATTTTTAGACATGTGCAGTAATCTTGTAAGAGATTTCACTGATTTTATAATTCAGATTGGATTTCTACTTCCAAGGCCTTTTTCAGTATCTTGCAGAGTGGGACTGTTATGTGAGGCTGCCGCTACCTCTGCTTTCTCCTGCTATGTGCCTACCCAGCATGTTCCCTCTCTGTTCATTTGTAAGGCAGTTCTTGCAAAATGAAAGTCTACAGAGAACAGGAATAGAAGGGTGACATGGTCTCTGTCACTCCAAACAGAAAATGTTCTAGTGATCTTTTTTTTTTTTCACACCTTGTAGAATTTCAATTTTCCCTTTAAAACATGGATTAAACAACGTTGCCAAAAACATATGCTTCTGTGTCAAACATTTCACTTATTCAGGAATCTAGAGGCAGCTGGAGAGTTCTCACTGCCAAAGTGACTTCAACAATTGTTTCTTTCACTTTTAATTGGAAACATGTTCGTTTCAGGCGTAGGTGTGGATAACCAATATGTGGCAGTGTTAATTTCCCTCGCCATTCAGTGTATATATGTCCTAAGTGACCACTCTTAAATAGCTTGAGGAAAATGATCTGAATGCATTGCCAAAGTGTCCTGTGCTCCTGCAAGTCTATGATTTGCCATGGCACAGATTTCATCTGCTGATTAAAGATGGGAGCAGTCAGCACGAGGTAAAACATCACCAGTCTCTTGCTTCTTGTAAGACCTGCAGTGAGCTACACCAGAGGGTTACGGATGAGTTACTGAAGCTGAGGGCCTTCTTATTGCATTAGCTTTAACTATTACAGAAGCACAGTTCCAGTATTTGTTGCCCTGCAGATATTTCCTCTGGGTTTTATCTGTTCTGTAGATGGTCTTCCTTACACTACAGTGCTCCAGACAATCTAGCTACAAATTTTTCTGTGCCAGTCACACTCTAGTTATCCATGTTTAAGGAATGTCCTCTCATTTTCCCCCTTCTTTCTTTTTTTTGGGGTGTGTGTGTGAAGGGTCATGCTTTCTAGTAGGACCTTACTTGAAGGCAAAAGCCAACCTGTTAAATCTCTTTGTTTTTCACAACCTTTTCATTCCTAGCCTGAATATCTGTGGAGATGGTTGTGGGACCTCTTACCAAAGCACCCTTCCTTTAACCCCTTTTAAAAAGCTGAGTTTGGTTTGAACCTCATTTGCTCATGCTGCAGGAAACAAATTGGGGGAAGGTTCTTTAATTGTAATATCAAAACCAGTCTGTACCACGTATTTGAAAGGAAAAGGGAAAAGAAACAAGCAAACCAGATTTAACAGATACTGATAGGCAAATTTTCTCATGATCAAAGCATCTGCCTACCTCTAGAACTAAGAGAGTGGATAAAACCCGAAGATTAAAGGTTACCTCTTTGTCAAGCAGGACCCACTCTAGGGGTATCATGGGATTGAGTCTTTCATTCTCGGTATTCAATCACAGGTGCCTCATCATCCAGGACATCATTACCTGACTCTGGCAGGGCTGTGGTTATATCTCTGAGAAATGTGCCATATATTGACCTACATGAGAGACTCAAAACTTGACCTTTTCTACTTCATGATAAGCTGTCACATCAGATGGTGATATTATCCCACTATCCCCTTCAATGCTGGATATCTATAACGTTCTGTGGAAGTGCATATCCACTTTTTTCCCTTTCTTTCCCTTTTCATCCTAGGCTTGCTTCTGTCTGCTGCTCCTTCAGCATGTTTATTTTTCCTACATGTCTTTAGGTGCATTTCTAGTGCCTCCAAGAACATGCATGCATGAATGTAGGTTTGAGACTGATAGGGTGTGCCTCTAATATGTTCTGTGCATGAAGAAACCAGGAGAGTTTGCTTTCAGTTTTGTAAGTTATACCCAAATTTTGTTGACTACTTTACAGGTATGTATACAGATACATACACAAAAAGCTTGTAATAAAAATTAGTTTAAGGCAATACTTGAGTGAAACACAAGGCCGTAAGGAAAGTCTGTAAGAAAAAAGGACAAGGAGTTTGTTGATCAAGCCTTATTGGGGTGTGTATTTCTTTATATCCTTAATGAAGGGGGCTATTTGAGTTACAAGGCCTGAAATCTGCACAGCTGCTCAGAGTAACTCTCTCTTGTCAACAGATACATGTAAGCACGCACTTTGTTGTTGATGGTCAAATTTCTATTAAAAACTAAAATGAGTTTGGCAATGCGTTTTCTGCTGATCTGTTTTTCTTTGCACTTAGGAAATCTCAGCACACAATAACATCCAAGATCTCTGTGTCTCATGTACCACCCCCCCCACACTCAGCCCCCTGCGCCAAGAGGGATCCAGCTCTGGCAGCACTGGGTGAGGGGACGAGAGATGTTGCCATCTAGTGGGTTTTTATGAGGCAGAAAAACAGACTCTGCTAAAGAATTCTACCTCAGATCAGCAAGTGTGGAGACAAACATTTGAGGGATATGGAAAATGAAAAACTGTCTCTCAGGCCAGCTTTCTACAGGGAGTACATAGAGTGTTTACCTGGTTGCTCAGCCTCATTCAAATCCTATGTCTGTATGTCAGGATACTTTGGGAGGCAGGGATACTCTGAAAAAAACCCTGAAGGCTTCTTGGCCCCTGTGTTAGGGCCCAGGACCCCTGTCATGTTTCCTCTTTGGTATGCAGGGCCAGGAGTTGGACTCAGTGATTCTTGTGGATCACTTCCAGCTCAGGATATTCTATGACTCTATTCTGTGTTTCTATTCTATGATCCTAGGAGTGCTCATACTCAGCTACAGAAATGGTGAAGGGTGAGGTCCGTCTTCCTTCCCCTTCAAAACTTCTGCTTGTCTCCCAGCTGCAGGGGCACTTTCCTATTGTTCCAGCTCGTCACTACAGCCTCTGGCATGAGGGGACTTTTACAGTCAGTACAAAGAAGGGTTATTCATATGCAGGCAGCTGGTGCGATCCTATCCGTCAGCCCCACGGAAGTGAGGAATTAAATAGCAATAATAATCATCATAACAAAATTAGCCCTTTCTTTCTTTAGAACGTTCCATTTGCAGCCGTTGCTCTGGGTACCAGGACCTGAGATTGCTCAGTGGGGCGACACCCTCCAGCTCCAATCTGCCTCGTATTAACGAACTGCTTAACTGGGATGTGGTGCTGGGATGCGATGCTGGCCGAGCAGCAGCTGCTCGGAGCGCGCCGTTACGGAGAATTAGCCTAAAGTTTATTCTTAGCTCTTCCTCTCAGCTCCTGCAACATGTTCAACAGCTTGTGCATTTTGTAATGCCTCCTTTCATCGCCATGGCAACCGTTAAAACTTAAGGTGTGTAAGACTTGCACGCTTTTCGTGCTGCAGGCTGCTGGCAAAATGAAACCCTGGGTCTGCGCTGCCTCTCCTTGCTGTTGATTCAAAGGGCCACAGTGTGCTGGAAAGGCAACTGGGAACATGTGTTTGCAAAGTACTTTAGACACAAGAGCTTGATTCAGTGTTTAAGAGAGGCTGTGAATCTGATTTTTCTATCCAGTTAGTCATTTGTGCTGGGTGTAGAGGAACTAACGCTGCTGGCTGAGTTGCCTCTCCTCTTCACGTTGTCCTGAACCGGCTTTGGCAGAGCCCGTGTGTATTGTTGCCTCATAAAATGCAGCCTCAAACAGTTCTCAAGCAGTCAGGTAATGGGGAGGGCAATAAGGGCTGCACGATCACAGGTAGATCGATAGGATGAAACTTGGTGCTGAGAAACTGCCAGCTCCTACCAAATGGCAGATTAAGGAGCCATTTCCCCCTTGAAAGAACTTGCTTTTATACCTGAGTTACTCACTACGAGCAGTCAGACTTCCCATTCAGCTGATGGCTGTGTGAGTCTGCCTCAAAAATACCCTAAAAAATGAGAAAGAAAAAAAAGAAGTGGATTTCTCAGGACTGAACCCTCAAAATGTCACTCGGGCAATGTGTCAGAACCCCTATATAGCTTTTTTCCACCACTCTGAGTATATCCAGCCCCAGTTTGGCTGAAGGATTTGCATCAGCCTAGGGCTGTTGCCTGCAAAAGCAGACACTGCTTTACATTGAAATCTTTCCTATTGAAGCCATTTTTCCTTTCTACAAAACAACTTTGCTGTGAATCAAATCCTGAAGCCACTAATAACTGTCCCTATGGAGAAATCCTACAGAATAGAAAAGAATTGAAACCTATAGGGGTTTATAGAAATTAAATTGGATTCTATAGAAATTACTCTAAATAGCCACTTCATTTAATAAAGGATGCTACCCCTTCTGTAGAATTTTCGCATCATATGATAAATCTGAAGGGAGAATAATATCCCTGCAAATAGAATTGTTCAGATTGCTTTAAAAATCCTATAGAAAACTTATTTCTTCTCTCTTAATTTTGCTAAGACTTTTTCCTTCGCACCAGTGGCTTGAAATCGTAAATCTCAAAGCGTTTCACAAAGAAAGAGCACAGCTGTCTGGAGATCACGCAGCCCACCTAGTGCCACTTCCCATGTCTGGGAAAATAAATCCAGGTAGTCCTGCACTCTGAAGTCACCTTTTCAAACAGGATGCTTGCAGCATTTGAAGCTGTTCTTTTCTGTTTTGGGAAAAGAATGACAAAAAGTCCCAAAGAGTTCCCCTTTCTCTCTCTCCCTCCAAATACCTAATCTACCCAGAAACAGGGGACTGTGAGTCATTTTAAGCTGTTTCTTCAACATGACTTCAGCTCAGTGGTGTGCCCTACAACCTGCAGAGATTTGGAGCCGATTAGGTTACAGTTGCAAAATAAATAATTTTTTTCTTTTTTATGCATTCATCAGATTTCACTTTTTTTAATATCCATAAATTATAAAAATATGTGGAAGAAGAGAGAATGGATAGAACAAGCATGTTGCTAATTTTTTGGTTTTTGGTTGTGCACTAGAACCTGCTAAAAATGTTTGTATATATGTGTGTTGCACTCAAACTGACATCTCCAGCTGCTATATATTTGGTGGCTAGTAATCTTTTCCAGTATATTTTGAAAAGAACAGATTTCTTCCTGTCTAAAATAAGCAACCAGCTACAAGGAAGCAATGGCTACACTGTGGTTTGCTGTTTTGTTGCATGCTTAAAATACTGGTGTTCTGTGAAATCTGCAGGTAAAGCTGAAACGTGGCTGCTTATACTGCTAGAACTGAACCCTCATCTAATGAATATCAGCATAGCTATTTTGACTTGAGTAGAATTAATTTGATTTACACTACATATGGGTCTGATTTTTTATATTCTATATATTTATTTTTTAATTTTTATATATTTTTTTTCAATTCTTATTTTCTGCTCCAGTGCATGAATGTATTCAGGGAAAGACAAATCTCCTGATAGGGAAAAGTGAGGTAGTATTAAAATGAGTATGTACCCTTCTATCCTGAGAGGAGAGAGAATCTGCTCCGTGTATCATACCCAGGAGGATTATCCGGTGGTGAAATGCCCTAGAACACACACTGGCCTGAAATTCAGCCCTAATATTATTAAAGACAATACTGTAAAACAAAAGAAATGATCATAACGTCAGCCTATTCTGTTTTGGGGATGTCACAGTGAGAGACATAGAAGAAAAACTACTGTCACAGAAAAGCTCTGTACTTTAGGAAATTTCTTTAAGAATTCTTATTAATGTTTTTAATTAAAAATAGATGTCAAGATCACACCAGCAAGTAAGATTGCCTGAACTCTCAATCTAAATTGATCAGGGCAGCACTTACTTTCAGAAAGGGAATCTCAAACCTTCTGTACCTGCATATGTGTGTGTATGCATTTACTGCACTGGCAGGGTATTTTTTAGTTGCTGTATGGTTTCAGGAAATTTCCTCTGAATAATATGAATTGAGCAATTGGTCAGTAGCAAAGCACAGTCCTAGTACATAATGCTCCTACCCACCAGCACCCGAGGGAGATGAGCTACAGTTCTGGCAAGTCTTAAGGTCTTTTTCTTTTTTCTCAGGCTTGCATAGAGAAAGGAAAAGAATGTATCAAATGCTGAGGACAGACAGTTGCTCCCAGTGCATCCAACAGCTGACTGGGGCACTATCTCCAGATTCGTTATATAAAAACAAGATTGTCACAATCAGAGCAGCAGTCAACAGGGATAAGAAAGGAAATAAATCTAACATCCATTAGAAACAAAACTACAGAAGCCTGTTTTTTAGCAACTATCCCATCACCCTACAAGTTCAAATGCTGTCCCGGAATATTCCTCCCAGTCCCTATGCCCCTTGTGTCTGTACAAGACAGTGCAAAGTCACTGTACTTAGAAGTGGGTCCAGAGCTATTTGCTTGGTGACTTCTGGGATATAACACCTGATGGCAGTGGTCTGTCATTCTTCCTGGCAGAACATCCTTCTATGGATGGGCTGCTTCGGGAATTGATCCCCTAAAAAATTTACAATTTTCTCAAAAATGCATCAGAAATGAAATATAAATTTTCATCTCCCACTTTTAGTTGAAACTGGCTAAGAGCTCCAAAAGTTTGGCAGGGAGATGGGAATTAGAATCAGACAGAATCATCATGATCATAAACATTTTATTTCTCTAGGAAGTCAGGAACCTAGATCAAAAAAAAAAAAAAAAGAGAAAGAAGAAAGGCTCTTGAACTTATATTGGCAAACATAAGAATCATGGGTCTGGATCTTCACCTGTTATGAAGTCTAAAGGCAATAACAGCACGGGACAAAGGTTGTAATATTCCCTGAAATGTTATGGGGTCCTGATACCTGCTCAACTTTCATGCTACTTGGCAGAGAAGAGTATAAGTTGTTCAGGTTACAAAACAAGCAGTAGAGCCAACGCTGAAATCGATAAGACTATGCCTGAGAGCAAGTCCTCACTGTAGAGATAAATAACCACCGCAGTGACTTCTTGCAGGCTGGCAGGCAATGTGGGAGGGAGAGCAGCCAGCGAGGAGAGGCTGGGACCAGCCTCTGGCTGTTCTGCTTGTTGGTTGAGTGGTCACCTTCTCATTTGTCATAGGTTTTCTACCCAAATTAGGGGGACAGATTGTCCACGCGTAAGTCAAAGAAGCTGCAGGGCCATTTGTAGCAGAGACCCCCTTCCAGAGAATGACAGGAAGCATGTGCTGGAAAGCAAATTTTATTTCTAGGACTCAATGCATTGGCTCAGAGGCCCTTATTGCTTCTAATTTTTATTCAAAAACTAATTTAATGTTTACTTTGGTGACCATGGGAATTTATGCTTTTTCAGTGGTCAGCAAAGTGAAAGAGATTCCTTCAAAGGCCAGTCCAGAGCAAGTCTAGAGGTGCAGTTTCACCATCAGTTTCAGCTATTCTAAGTCTATACAGGTGTCAGGAAGGCACAAACACATATTTTACTCTATTCCCAACTCCACTTTAATACCTCCTCCCTATGCCAGTACTATCACATTTTCTGATAATTTCTTTTCTGGATTTTTCAGCAAGATTTGTCTGACCACAAGGCCATCTGAGTGCTGGTGCTGTGTCATGAAGGACAGCTGCCTACTTTCATAGTAGTGTAGTCTTAGATTGGCTCAAAGGTGACCACACTCAAGTTAAACATCTAATATAACTACCATCCTGAAACTCGAGTGTGTGACAGCTGAATACTCCCCCATGTGACTGACTTCACCTTTCTGCTGTCCCAAGACATTTTCTTCCCAATCTGTTCCCTAGGTTGTGCTGGCCCCAAGCATTTTTTACATGGCCATTCAGTAAAACAGATCAGAGAACTGAGCCAGCTAAGTATCTTGTTCACAAAAAAATGGTGATTTTTCCAGTTCAATCTTTTGGTTCACACGGAGCATGCAAAGGTGTGCAGGGACCATTTAAAATGGTGAAAAGCTCAAGTGTGCTCCCTGTTTCAGCAGCTGCTGCTGTGGCTCTGAAGCATTGTTTTACTGTAGGAGTTCTCAACCATGCTGCTTCCCTATACCCTGGGCTAGAAGAGAGCTCAGAAAAAGACCCCTACAGTAAGTTTAGCACCAAGAGAAATTTTAATGACATTTTTCAACTCATTTATGACCCTTTTATGCCACCCAAATGTTTCCAGAACTGAGCTTCGGGATCACAACCATTGCATGGCTTTAATTAACTGATGCACTTACAATACACTGAACATAAACAGAGTATCTCTAAATGCTAATGGTTGTTATTGAACCCCCGTGCTTCCTAGTGCAGCAATAACTGGTACAAAGCCTAACTTACTAGTATACAAGATCCAATTGTGTATCTTCCTCAAGGGATATTTATCTTCACAGCATGATTGCTAAGATAAATGCGAAAGTTTAAAATTCAAAAGTGCTTACTTCAGGGCATTATGACAAGACAACAAAAATATAAACTTGACAGAATAAAAGCTTATGCATATAAATTATGTAGCCTTTTAATTGAAATATATTTCATAATAGATTTAATAGCCAGTAGATTATTTTTCAAGGCATTTTTTTCCCAAAATAATAATTTTTAAAAGGCACTTTTTCCCCCTCCCCGTGGCTTTACAGAGATATAGACAAAAAAAATTTTGAACAGCAGAGCACTGCAATTTTAGCCATAATAGTCAACATAACAATTAGAACAGTTTGTTATGAGGACAGGGAATAGGGCTGTCTGGAAGAAAAGCACTACAGCAAGCGCTGTTGACTCACTGTGCTGAATATTGTTTCCTTTCCATCTGAAGGGGAGCAATGCCACACAGCAGCTGTTGTAGGAATAGCAGCCACAGGAGACATTGTCTTCAGCAATGATAAGCCAGGCTGAGAGGCTTAGCTTTATTTTATTTTCAGTTTTCGGTTTGTAGAGTTTTTGTGTGCTGTTTCTTTTCTTCCTTAGTGATGATGTAAATTTTTAGAGTTCTCAGCAACTCCCATAATCCAAAAGAAAATTTTCATACATGTTTGTTGGCACTGTTATTCCCTTGAAAGACAACAACCCAGGTCTAGTGGAAATAGGACTGATTTTGCCTGTGAGATTAAAAGCATTGTGAAGATCTGACTTTAGTACACATTGACATGATCCATGTGTTTTCCATCTGCACTGCTGACTGCTGTCCTGTGTGTAACTCAGGCTTTCCAAACTCACTCTTCTACTCAAAAGGGCCGAAAATGATCTATTTGGTAGCCTCAGCCCCACATGTGCTCTATCTACTCTATTTTCACCCAAATAAGAGAAAATAGGAGTGCTTAAGAGATTTTTCTAAATATCCACCTAAGCTGCTGGAGAAACTGTATGGAGAAAAAGTCAAACTGCACTTGGGATTAGGTATGGGTCAGCATTTAACGGACAGACATCACCCAGAAAGGGAGGGCTGCTGGTTCTGCTTCTACAAATTAGGAGAAATTAGATCAGCAGCAGCCCTTCGAGGAATTTAATTGTGGTGCTTTCTGCTTTTATATCTGGCAGCTCTCCCTCTTTCCAGAGGTGTTATTTAATCTATCCACCAAGTCACATCTGCAGTTTTAATTAGCATGTGTGTGTCTCTGTTGTTCTTCCTTCCCTGTGTAGCACACTGAGCACCAACGCATATCAGGCCCTTCAGAGTGAGCACGTTTACTTTAAGTACCACTGGGCCAAATTCTGATTTGCAGTAATTTCCCTACAGTCCTGTGGACCTCAGCAGGACCCCTCAGATTTACACTCATCTCGCTGAGAACAGAATCTGGCTCAGGGTATTTGAAAGCCTTGTTATCAGTGAGGCAGGCTATTGAGTTGCTTGGTTCTCTCATTTTTACCTTGTTAGTGGCAAGGTTATCTTTCAGGCTAGTTTTTCCATTGCAACTTGTAGATCCCAGCACAGTGGTATATGCTTTAAGCTGTTCTCACCAGCGCACAAGAATAATAACAATAATAATAGTAATAAGTATTAGCAATAATGAACACAATAATATCATCAAAACAGCTGATTCACAATAAATCTTAATAACAATAAATATTACAAAGATGCTCATGATTATTTATTATTTAAGAGAAATTGAATGGCAGGGAAGATGGTTGCCTGAAGCCACACAGAGAAGAATTAAGAAAGACAGGAAAATAAATTTAACCTCCTGTTCTGTGCTCTGTCCACAGGACAACAGTTCTGACTCCTCAATGTTTGGTGCAGCTATAGCACTATCTGCATTTTCTTGGTTGAAAAAAAAATACAAAATGAAACAAAAGAAAACCGAAAATACACAAGGGAAAAAAGAAAAAAAAATCCCAAACAAAGAAAGAATAAAAAGGAATAAGATAATCATCAAAAGGCCAAATATCTTTAGAAAGGATTTTTAACTGCCTCAAAGAAGAACAGTACCGAATGCCTCAGGTTCTGTAGATGAGTGTACTGCTGTGGCAGCTGATGTCTGTTGAGGCTGTGGCTCTCCATGTTCTCAGCTCTAATGTCAGGAGCCTCCAGATTTCATGTTCTTATTTCAGTTTGCATTGGTTCTGCATGGTGAAGTTTCAGTAACAGGGTTGGTTTCTGTGAGAAGCTGCTAGAAGCTTCCCCCATGTCCAGCAGAGCCAATTCCAGCTGGCTCCAGGACGGACCCGCCGCTGGCCGAGGCTGAGCCCCACAGTGACAGTGGCAACACCTCTGGGATAACAGATATAAGAAGTGGGGGGAAAAAACCTGTACAACAGCAAATGTAGCAGGAGATAGGAGTGAGAATGTGTGACACAAACAACCCTGCAGACACCCAGGTCAGTGCAGAAGGAGGGGCAGGAGGAGCTCCAGGTGCTGGAGCAGAGATTCCCCTGCAGCCCGAGGTGCAGCCCATGCTGGGGCAGCTGTGCCCCTGCAGCCCATGGAGGCCCGTGGGGGAGCAGAGATCCACCTGCACCCATGGAGGAGCTTACACTGTACCAGGGGAATGCCCAAAAGAGGCATCTTCCCTAGGGGAAAACTGTGCTGGAGCAGGCTCTGGGCAGGACCTGTGGACCCATGGAGAGAGGAGCTGGAGCAGGTTTGCTGGCAGGACTTGTGACTCTGTGAAAGGGACCCTCACTGGAGCAGCCTGTGCCTGAAGGACTCCACCCCAGTGGGAGGAATCCACTCTGGATCAGTTCATGAAGGACTGCAGCCCATCAGAAGGACTCATGCTGGAGAAGTTCATGGGGGACTGTCTCCTGTGGGAGGGACCCCATGCTGGAGCAGGGGAAGAGCATGAGTCTAAGCACTGAGGGGGAAGGACTGGCAGAGGCAATGTGATGAACTGCCCCATTCCCCATTCCCCTGCACCACCTGGGGAGAGGAGGTAGAGAAAAAGGGGAGTAAATTTGAGTCAGGAAAGGAGGGAGGGCTGGGGGGAAAGGTGTTTTAAGATCTGGGTTTATTTCTTATTAGCCTACTCTGATTTTCTTGGAAATAATTCCCCCAAGCTGAGTCCATTTTGACCATGACACTAACTGGTGAATGATCTCTGTCCTTACCTTGAACCACAAGCCTTTAGTTATATTTTCTCTCCCCTGCCCAGCTGAGGAGGGAAGTAACAGAGTGGGCTTTGGTGGGAACCTGGTGTCCAGTCAGGGTCATGTCACCACATAGCTGGAAGCAAACCTAAAAGTAAATTGAGTGATGAGTCCTTTGTTGTGGATTGAAGCCACTCTTCATCACCTGAAAATTTGATCCGTTCACTTCCATTTGTTTTTTCAGATTTGTTCTAACAGGGTCAGTATTTGTGTCTCTTCTCCATAGCAGTCTTCTCTGGCTTACAGAGATATTTCTTGAGCTATATGATTGTCTGCTTGTCTGTTTTACACTTTTACACTGACATTATAACAAAGAACACTAATAAAAAAAAGAAAAATCTTGGAATGCTAATGATCATCCTTGTACACAAATAATACAAATGAATTGCAAAGAGAAAAAAAAGCAATTGTCCAGAAGCTTTTAACAGAGAAAAAACTGAACCTGAAAGAAAAAAAAGAAAAGAAAAAAAGGGTTAAAACAGAGTGCTGATGATCTTTCAAAAACCACAGATTTAATTCCCAGCACTTCTGATTTCATTAAGAGCTGCAGCCTTTTCCACTGGCAGCACAATTCTTGAGCTTGACAAAAACAGATGGGTAGGATGGTGGAAGTGGTAAACTCCAGAAGTAGCACTCTGTCTTCTAAATCAGGAGGTCACACCTTCAAGTCTTGACTGAAGAACTCAATCTTCCCCAGATCCCACAAACCCTGTTATACAGGTACTTGCTTATATGAGTCCCTGAGTGACAGATTAAAAAGCTCCCTCCTGGTGACTTGTTCCCAGGGAAAGACACAGTACTCTCAGAAAAAAAAGAAAATACAAAAAACCTCATCAGAATAATGGAGGGGAGCTATTGCATTCCTCAAGTGCCATGTAATAACCTGTGCCTGTGAAAGGCTTGCAGCTGGCAGTGCAGGGTCACAGAGAGAATAAAGACTGTTTCACGCTTCTGGTGTTAGAAACATAGCTACCTATTTCCTTCAGGAATCTGTGTTAACTGTTTCGATATCCATATCCAGTCAGTACCCTTCTCCAGCCATAATATCCTGATGCTTGGAGGGAGGAAATTATGGTGCTGCCTCTTTGCTATTTGGAGCATATAAATGGGATGTGTTGTCTAAGGCACCTAATACAGACCTTGGTTCTCCTGTGAGCAACATCCCTGGGGCCTAGGGAGATGACAGCAATCAATAAAGAAAGCAGAATTCCCTAGTTCTCAAGTCCTCTCATCCCTAAAATAAATAAAAGCAATTAATGCACTTCCTTAATCTACTCTGTGTGTATTTTGTTTCTATAGATAATAATAATTCTCTGTAAAAAAATAATTGTGAAGGTCAACTCTTTTTTCAGTTCCTGGGTAATTACAGTCTCTACTGAGCCAAAAATCACTGCTCCTCTGACTCTCTAGGACTCAGATTCTTTCAGCTACTTCAGGGGAAGAGTGTGGCTGTTTTATTTTGCACAGATTTGCCTGCGTGGAATTGCAGCATGTAACTGTTGTTAATGATGCTTAAGTTTACAAAATATTCAAGATTTTGAATGGATTGGGTTAAGTCTCATGGGGAAAAACAGGGTATAAAAAACATCTGCCTGGGCTGTTCAATCAGAAAAGGAAAGTGAAGCCAACAAAGATAATCAACTGGATACCTATCAAGTGCATTTGTATAGCAGATATTGGTTTCCTTACATGAATCACTATCACTTGATTTTCCCCAGTTTCACTTTGCAGTCCTCAGGATGAGTGAATTATGCTCAGTGTGGCAATACTGGACAATTGTGTGAATCTGCTAGAAAAACTGCAGGACTAAGATGAAAAGCAGGAGACTGATTCCGTTTTAAAGCAACCTCCTTCATTATTTGTTGTGTCCGACCCTTGCATTGCACGAGAGCTGCCAGAGTGTCTCTGTAGTGTCAGAACCGTAAAGGTGGTACTAGTTTATGAGCTGGCTTTGTTATCCATAGGTTTTGGCAACTCTCTGAGGAAAATGGTACAAACTCGTTGAAGATATTGTTTCCCTCATACATCATCATGACATCCATAACTTCATCCAGCAGAGGATCAGTCCTACTTTAAAAGATTTATCAAACTGACTCCAAATTAGGCAGCTCTGGCTGCAGGGGTATTATGCAGGAGGACTTGACAAGCTTTGTGAAGACCTGGTCAGACTCTGCAGAAGACATTTAGGATTTTACCTTTCTTTTTTGATGAAGAAATTAAACAGAGAAACTCAGTTTTGACTATCAAAGGTGCATGTGGCTTGCTTATATTTGTGCACATGTGCTTGAAAAGTTTTCAGAATCAAAAATATATGTTCTGAAAGTTTTTTTTTGTCAAAGCAATGTATTGAAAGAAACAGAGAAACCCTTTCACCTTGTTTTGGAAAGGTTTGATTAATAACTTTCTATTTTCATATTAAAGCTTATATACAGAGAGGATTTACTACAGATAGGAATATATAGACTTTAATTTTTAAAGCGTACTTGTCTCCTGTTGTATCATCATGATAATGATATCTCCATTAAGATTTCCAATGTAAGTTATGAGGATAGGAGCTATAGCTGGTGGTTTGATGAATGAAATTTATACTAGGGGCTCAGATAATGAATCCACCATGTTGTGCTTGATAGTGTTATGTTAGTATAAAAATCCAAAGATAGGAATAAATCTCTGAAGAAGAGGAGAAGGGAGGGAAATCCACTAGAATAAGTGATTTGCAAATTACATTAAGACTGTGGGGCTACATGTATGTGAAGTTTAGTCTTTGTACATGGTACTTCAACATATGCTCAATGGAGATGCTTTGAGCAGAAGTAGTAGGGCCCTTTAAGGATCCTAACGTGGCAGTTTTATAGCCTGAAGGGAATAAAGCCCCACTAGACTACAGATGGAACAGAGGTGCTGCAAGGAGAAAGCAAAGTCATACCTTCCCCATACCACCAGGCTTTCTGTGCTGGAGGGAGAATTCATCCTTCAAAGGGCAAACAGCATATCTTCAGGCAAGAAGATCTGCAGAAGAAACAGCTTTCAAGCTCACTAGAGGTCCTTGAGAGATGTCTTGGTTCCTCCCTTGGCTTCATCCTCTCTTTAGCATATGGTCTACCTTTCTGCTCTACCGCTTTGTGTTACTTTCCACCGAGAGAAGACTTTTGTCTATGTCTGAGGCCTTGTACAAGGTCCTGGTTCCTGAGGCTATGAAAACATGAATATGCATAACCTACTAACAGATCAGAGTATAGCCTAGGGCTGGACATGGAGAGGGGGAAGACAATTCTCAGCTTTGGTTTAGCATGTAACCTTGAGCTATCTATTTACAGCTAGATCCAGAACAGCATATTTGTACCCAAAACACAATTAATGCGATTTAGGCATTTAGAAACACTCCTGTCCATGGAGCCAGGCACATGTTGTACTGTCCAGACACAATATTGCTGCAGTCAGCAGGCCACAGAGTGATGTCAGTAAAATGCTGAGCCTAAGCCACTAAGCCTTACTAAGAAGTGAGATGAACTACGTACAGCACTTAACAATCCTGATGAAAGGGCTTTGACGAGGAATGTGAGCTCTGAGTTCTGCAGTGTGAGTGTAATCACCTTCGGAGCCTAGGTGGCAATATGAAAAAAAGTCTTTTTTTTTCTTTCTATGGTATTTGCTAAGCCTCCTGAAGTGCTGCTTGTGTAGAGCTGCTGCTTCCTTAGGGTCCTGGCTGAGGTAGCTGGTGAAACACCAGAAACTATCCAGTACTCACAAAATGGGTATCCCAAATACTGAAAGGGTTCGAGATGGATCACATCATTTGCACACAGTCACAGTTACTGTACATGTCCTTTTTAGCACATTGTAACTGAATGCAGTCTGCAATCCTCTCACATACTGACGCAGATCCCATGCTACTTCTGTGTGTTTGTCCTTCATCTGTTATCTCCTGCTTTGTATCTGCTAGGGATCCAGGTCTACTGTCCAGGGAACCAGTGTCATCCTTTCCCTCCACTCCTTCTCCCCATAGATGGTTGCTTTGTGTTTAAACCTCGCCAGCTATATAGCACAGGTTGTCAGTATTCACTCACAGTCTGAGCCCAACATTCCCTACTCAAGCAAAACTACCATAGGGATCTTAGGGAGTATTTTCTGTGTCAGAGCTTGCTGTATTTTGCTTTAGCAGCTTAATTTCCTCTCCTGAAATCGCTCCTTGCTTTATTAATCTGATGAGTTTTAAGGCAGGCTTTATTCTACCTTTCGTGGTGTTTTTATTGCATTTATTTCTTATTTTCATGACAGCAATGATGCCACAATGAGGAATAAGGCCTCATTGCCCTGTGAGCTGTGTGAACAAACAGAGCCTCTGGAACAAGTTGCATTACTCTGTTTTTATAATACAAGTAGACTTCTTGGTTTTATATCCTGCTAATAGGAATTTTCCCTCAGGTCACTTTAGCACACAGTGTAGAGTTATTTCTCCTCTCTAATGTGGGATGAAGTCCACTTCTTAACATCAGCTAACAAATACTGTTCTACTGCCAGACCGTGGGACATCAGCAGGGTTTTTAAGCTCTTCCTGTGGCACAGAAGTTCAAAGGCTTTGCATCTTTTGCATCAAAGATATATTTTCTTCTAAAGCACTGAAAGGTGCTAACGTGTCTTGTATTGAATTTAAAAAGAAAAAAAAAAAAAAAAGGAAAACCGTTATGCTTTTGTGAATCATTCTAAATGCAATGAATGGGGTTTATTAATCAAAATGCATCATCCTGAAAATCTAGTCCTGAGTCTAAGCTGATAGGCTAGTCTTCCTCCTCAGCCAATAGCAAGGGTTAGGCCTACTTCCTAATCACAGACCAATGTAAAATGTTTCAATTCCTTTTGAAACTGGCAGTGCCTTTCTGAAGGGAGCCTAGTTTACTATTTCAAACATCAAACTTTTGGACATTTGTGATCTACTGATATGAATTCCATGCTAGATTATTGATCAGTCCTTGGAGACAATATGAAAAGAGTGTAAGGATGGAATCAGCAGAAGTCTTAAAATCTTTTAAAGTTCTCTACATTTTGTGTGATTTTGAAAATTTCTATAATGATAAATGATGTTGATTTAATTATTATTATAGACATATGGATGTCAGATAAAGAACAACAATGTTGTATACTCCTGAAAAATTATAATTAAAACAGTGAAAATCAAGTCTTGAAGTGTCATTAAGTGCTCCTGTTAAGATGCTGGAGGCTCCATGACATTATTTAGTCATGACTCCCATTTAATTAATTTGCAGATACCTTGCTTGAAAAATTGTAGAACTATATCCTCAATTTGTGTGAACTAGTGAAACTCTGAGGATGTCTCATCTCTACTAATTGATGCTACCTGAATATCTGTCATGAAGATCTGTAGGTCAGGTTTAAGTTGACCTCTGGAATAAGGGAGGTGGAGCTGTTTGTGGTAAAGTTTGCTTCTCAAATAATGGTGTCAATTGGAGCCATGAACAAACAAGCACAAAGAAAGCTCAGAGGTGAAATTCAACTTTTTCATACTTTAGTTTCGCAGTGCGGTTCAGTACTGAGGACATTTCCTTTATGTTTAGCCAGTCAGATGTGGAAAATTAAAGAAAGAACATAAAACATGTAGACAGAAAAAGTGTAACATGATATTACAAAAAAAAGTCTTGTGTCATGTAACATCACTAAGACTTCTGAAAAGAAATTGTGGCAAATAGTCCCAGACACCACAGCAATTGAGTTGTTGATGTTCTACAGGGCCTTGATCATCACTAAACTACCCAGGCTTGTCTAGTTTTTATAACTGCCAAAAAAATTGGCTCAGTTTTTGAAAACTGAGATGATACTATTTGATTATGTTTTCTTTCAGAAATCATACAGCAGAACATTTATTTTTTAATAGAACCTTGATCTGTACTTTTGTGTATCTAAGCTACATCTGTAGAATTTTCTGTACTTTATTTCCTAGTTAGGAGTAAGGAGGACTAGGATAAAACCTTCATAATGCACACTTGGTAGGATTGCGTTATTCACTTTCATGATGGATTGCTTCTTTTTCTTTATTCACAGGAAGAAAAAGTTAGGTTTTACAGAATGTGTTCATCACCAAGTCTCTAAAGATTAATCTCCACTGTTGGGTAATGTATTTCTTGTTAGAGGGTGTAGTGGTTTGAACCAGGTTTTCCCCCTGAAGCTAAGAAAGTGGTAAACCCCAGGGGGTTGTGACCCCTGGAAGTTTTGAAGTTTTGTCCATTGGGCGCTTCTGCAAAATGTAAACATACCACAAGCAAAAGGAAGAGAAGGTTAGTTGTAGTTTAGTAGTAGAAGTGGTAGCCATGTTCTGAGGCCACGAGGAGCAGAGGGCAGGAGCCCCCTGGGGGACTTTGGCCCCCCAGCCCCCAGCGGGGGGTGCAGGGACCTGGAACAGCATAAAGCTGGGCTAGGTGCCTGCAGGTGAGAGCTAAGAAACTTTTCTCCACTGTGAGTGAGCAGAGACAGCAGCGGCAGAAGCAGCGTCTAGAAGCGATGGCAGAGAGTCAAAAAGATAAGAAGGCAGCAGAGGTGGCTTGCGACAAGGCAAGCAGACACAGAGGTGTCTAATGAAGAGAGAGAGCCAAGAGAGCAGCTGGGAGAGAGGAAGCTGGGGTAAGAACTAGAATAAGACCCCATACCCCTCTGAGACCTCCGAGAAAGGAGGGAGATGGACTCCTATGAAGGAGAGGAGCCTTGGAGTGCTGCAGCACCAGAGAGAGAGGAGTTGAGAAGCTCAAAGACGTCCTGAAGCTGGACTAGGACGGAGAAGGAATGCGGGGGAGTTGACCGTGGCCCCCCTCGCTGCTGCTGCCAAGCCTAGCAGCCTGAAACAGAGCACAGGAGCTCTGGTAGAACTCTTGAGGCAAAGGCTTTCAACTGAATGCTGCCCAAGATGTTCTGACTCAGGGGTGAACCCCTCTGAGGAAGGGACTTTCACGAAGATGCCCCTGCACTTCGTGACATGCCTGTGGTGAAGCGAGTTTTGTCCCTGCTGGCAGTCCACAGGTGAGGCCTTCGCTTGGAGTCGAAGGAAAACCAAGAGGGGTGAAAGGAGACCCCCTTGTGTCTCCTCGTTTGGAGACAATGGGCCAAGGAGATTGGAGATCCCCTTGTGTGTATTGAAAAGAGATCCAGCTGCAATAATCCAGTTACAGCTGCTGCATACAGACAGAGAGACCTGCTGCCTTAGAGACATTGCTGCTCTGAAGAAGGAATCTGTCCTTCTTCCCTCCTGGATTTTTATTTGGAGGGGAGAAGAGATCTGATCCACTGTAAATACTTATGTCATGGCAGACATAGTTGAGATCGTGTGTATAATGTATTATAATATTTATTTATTTGTACAGTCATTGTAATATATTCCCTTTCCCCATTTTGAGTCTTGTGTGTTTGTCTGTAAAACCCATCTCACATCGGATTGAGATGTACCAGGGGGCTTGGACTAGAGAATTAGATTTTTTGGGGATCTCAAACCATGACAGAGGGGAATGGGAAAAGATGACATCACCTTGTTGTCACAACTATGTTGAAAGATGATTGTAGAAAATGCAATTATACCAACAAAGGATGTTTGTTGCCTTTGTCATTGAGGGAGATTGTGCAGGAAGTAAACAAAGTCCTTCCCTTTTCCTTTTGGTGTCTCACCAGGGAACTTCAGATATCACATACCAGTGCTGCTATAATACCAGTGATTCAGCATATTTAGTGCTTTTTGTGACGACTTATTCCATGTCTGTAATTCTCCCAACATACCAAGATTAGCATTTCCATTTGGTCTTAAAGATCTTTAACTGGACTCTCCTCCTCTATGTTTTTTTTTTTTTTTTTTTTTTCTAAGCTCTTGACAGTTCAGTATCTTGGTCTTTTTTAAGGGTTCTTCTTGCACATTTATTAAAAATGGCAATAGTTATTCACAGTAGTAAAACCAGTCACATATTAATGGCAGTAACAAGAAAACTTTATGATAGCAAGTTGTCAGTCAAGATTCTATGTGTCCATGCATGTTGGAGTGGGAGCAAAACTGGTTTGGGGCATCTGAAGGGAGCAGATTTAGACTTCCGTAAAATTGATGGAGCAATTCCAAGTGTTTGTTTCTGTTTCCAGAGGATTGAATCCTAGACCTAATGTCTTGCATCACAAGATAATAAGCCCTCCTATGTCAAGAGACACTGGTGAGATTTTGTAGAACCCATGTATATCCTGAAGAAATACCCTTACCTCTTTATATATTTTTGTCACTAAGAATATCTTGACTCACTGTCATTATTTTATGAAATTGTGTGTTCCGTATATAAAGGCCTCAGTCTGCTCCGACTTTGCTCTTGTAGCTTTGTCCGTGGGAAGTCCCTCAGTGTATGGTCTGAAGCACACAGCATTGGACCACTGGCATGAAATCAGATGAGCTGTGCTTATGCTGTGTTCTTGCTTTGCTGGTTCCCACCCTCCTTCCCATCAACAATTCCAACCCCAGAGACGGAAGGTGCTGTGGAGATTTGACTGGAGCAGGTAGAAGGAGGAAATGTGATGTTTTTCATGGCCTTATTCATTAGTTTTGCAGTTTTCTCCTGACCTTTCACACAAAGAAGTACAGCTGAAGGTGCTGCCTCCTCTGCAATAAATCTACACACTGATACCTGAGAGCAGCCCTGGAAAGTGTGAGAGGTCTGAATTTGAGCTGAAAAAAAAAAGAGACCAAGCTTCTTTGTATCCATTCAGTTGTTTCAGTTACAGAGATGCTAAGGCATTAAATACAATTTCAAAGCCTTTTCATCTTGCCTTGCTTACTTTTGTGTGCAAGAACTACACTCTAGGTCTTTCCTTCATGGTTTTCTCACTTTGTTCTATGTGTCTGTGTATGAAAGAGGGAAGTTCTTTCTTCTTTTTAATCATTCAGACTAATAGCAGGCTACTACCAAGAGTCAATCCCATCATCATGCAAATTTAGAGATAAATAAATTAGGCTCCTGATTATGGCACTACTATGAACAGAATCTCTCTACATGCACACTCTTGCCCCTGCACTCCTTAGTAAATGTGCTGTTCTACTTTATAGCATTATATGGTGATAATACACAGCATACAGTTGCTTTTTTCCCCTATTTTGATGTCTTTTCACTTGGAAGCTGATGTTTTGTTTGCTGGCCCGGAAGCACAGTGCTCTGTAGCATTATGTCCCAGTGTGTTGACAGCGCTGTCACTTTGAGTTTCCATCACAGCTCTAAACTAATAAGGCGGGAGTAAAGATTTTGAGCTGTGACTAAATTTGGGCAAATGCCCCAAAGAATTTGCTAAAAATTCTCACATACATTTTCATATAATTTCACATTGACTGCTGCTGCTCCCTGCACAACAAAGTACTGCAGATAAGCTTTACTAGCACTGTTGTCATCTTGAACACAAACTCCTTGCCACAGACAATGAGGACTCCTGCCACCTCCTCCATTTTGCTGATGGAGCTGTTATATTACCTGCATTCTATTTGCTAGAAATACCAGTGTTATCACATCTAGGTCTTCTTCCCAAAAGTATTTTTTTTGCTTTCCCTTTTGCTTTGCTGAGGGAGGGGAAATATCTCCCAATCAGTGCCTGAAACATCCTTCTCCAGTGATGCTCCTGAGGCTGCTGCAATGTTCTGGCAAATTTGATACTGATACACAGGGATTTCCTCAGTGTGTGGAAAGGGCGCTCAATTATTTTGGCTTCTATTAACTGAAGAGATTTTCAGCTTAAAGCTGGCAGATTTTTTGGAAAAAAAAAACACACCACAAAAACATAACCACAAAACCAACCAACCAACCAACCAACCATAAACAACAAAACCCAAAACCTTTGTATGCAAACATCAAATTTAACATTAAAGAAGTAATAGTTGCACTACTGTGACACAGAGTGGATATTCAAGGCAGGGAGAAATTTGCATCATTTCTCATGAGAACTTTTAGGTCTTGCCATGTTGAAATGAATAATAAGTTTTCCACTGCTGTCTTCTATTTCATATAATTTAACTTCCATGAGGAAAAAAAATTAAATCTGTGATTCTTAGAAAGGAGAATAAAAAACAGCTGAAGAGACATTTATCAGAGATAAAGTGTTAACTATTAATGTTCTATGAAATCTTAAGACATGAATCCTCATATACAGAGCAATCACAATTAAAAAAAAAAAGTGTTTTGTAAGCTGTAATTATGTTTGTCTATTCTAAGGAAAACAACTTTTTTGCAATAGTGTAATGCACAATCAAAGAGTTAACAGACTGGTGTGTTACCAGGGGATGGTTCTGTGCAGGACCAGGAGCTGGACTCGATGATCCTTGTGGGTCCCTTGCAACTCAACATATCCTGTGATTCCAGACATAGTGCTGCTTAAAAGCACAGTGTGCCACAATACTTTATTCTTATCTCACTTCTATATGTGAAATAGTTTATCTTTTTCTATCACAGGCTAAAGAGGTACCTTGAAGTCACAATGAGGTGAAAACATAAATAAAATAATTACTGTTAAACTGATGCATAAGAACTTTTTCCTCCAAGGCAATTTGCCTGTGTGTCCTCAGTCAGAAAAAAATGGATAATCTTATACTTAATGTAGACTGTCCCTTTGTGATGCTGTTGTATGACACTGCTCCTTTACTTCCCATCACATGTATGAATATGAAAGTAAAAAAAACCCCTTTTTAATGCAAATTATATTCCTATATTTTTAGTATTTTCAATCTTTCAAACCTGGTAGGCTGAGATTTCATGTTAGTAAGAATTTTCTTGCCTAAGATGGAAGAAAATAAATTCTTGTAGAGAAATGGGGAAATAAGGTCAAACATTCCCAAGCTTCTGTTATTTGAGGCCCCAAATCTCTACCATAACTACATTAAATTCTTCAGAGAAATCATCAGCAGAGAATTTCTTCCTTAAATTCCAAAGGTGTTTTTTTTTAATTGCTTACGTGTGTTGTTTTTTTCCTCTGTGATACTGTATAGTTATCAAAGTGTATTGTTTTGCCACAGCTGGAAAAAACAAATTCCTTTTGTTACTTACAATAAATAAATAAATACTCAATTTTAAGAGTCTCCTTAAGAAAAGTTAATTATTAAAAAAAAAAAGAAAATAAAAAAGAAATTAAAATGCCTAGAAGTAAATGGTAACTGTGATTGCACTTGTTTTGATACAGTATACAAAGTCTGATTTGGCTCTATTATGTTGAAGACACACATGCACACATTCACCAATTCACATACACACGGACTATGAAAGAGATTACTTGAAGAGATGTTTTATTAGCAACAGTATTTCAATTTTTTATTATTATTTTATTACAAATCTTTATGTTATGACCCTGTTTGATGTATGTGCATTGCTGTTTAGAGAAAAGAAATCTATTATTATTTACATTATTGGTAGCTAGAGGCTCCAGCTGTTTTCTGGTTGCTTTTGTACTAGGGAATGTGCAAGTATAATAACAGGACAGCATTGACCAGAAGAGTTTAGCCTGAACACACAAAAATATGGGGAAAAAAGCAGAAAGGCAAAATGACAAAGTCAAAGTTGCACAGGTTGGTATTAGAGCAGAGAATTTTCACATGAATCCTATAATTTTTGGTCTGATCCCATACCCAGGATGTTAAAAAGCTTTCTGAGGTGTCATGACATGAACTGAGTGATCATGAACTAAATTATAGATTTCAGATTGGAATGTGTCTCTCAGAAATGTTTACACTTCCCTGTTTTAAGTAATCATTCTTGTTTTGATGTGGTTATGTAATTATTGGCATCTGGTTTATCAGACAATTGAGAAAGAAGATAAAAAACAAACAAACAAACAAACAAAACAAGTGGGTCTTGATGATCTCTTAGACATGTTTCCTCATGGGAATACAAAGTCAGTGAAAGCTCTACATTCAGTCATGACTTTTTCATTAATGAGAGTTTATTAAAATCTAGATGCAACTCCCATTTCCAGAGATTCCTAAATCTCATGATTGCTAGAATGGCACTGAGTGTCTCCAGAGTTTTGTTATTCTTCAACCCACAATACTTAGGCGTGTGTATGTCTATGGGCATCCACAGATGGGATCCACCCAAGGGGACTGGAGAGGGTAGAAGTCCTCACTAAGCCATTTTCCACTGTTTACCAACAATCCTGGCCACCTCCAATCCTGTGTTCAGTTTTGGGACCCTCACTATAGGAAATACATTGAGGTGCTGGAACATGTCCAGAGAAGGGAACGGAGCTGGGGAAGGGTCTAGAACACAAGTCTGATGAGGAGCAGCTGAAGGAGCTGAGTGGGCTCAGCCTGGAGAAAAGGAGGCTCAGTGGTGATCTTCTCACTCTCTGCAAGTCCTTGACAGGAGTATGGAACCAGGTGGGGGTCAGCCTCTTCTCCCAGGTAAATGACAGGATGTCAAATGACAGGACAAGAGGAAAAAGCCTCAAGTTGTGCCAAGGGAGGTTTAGATTAGATATCAGGGAAAATTTCTTCACTGAAAGGATTGTCAAGCCCTGGCACAGGCTGCCCAGAGAACTGGCAGAGTCATCATCCCTGAAGTTATTTAAAATATATGTAGATGTGGCACTCGAGGACATGTATTAGTGGTGAGCATGGCAGTGCTGGGTTAAGGGTTGGACTCCATGATCTTAGAGGTATTTTCCAGTCTTAACAATTCAATGTTTCTATAATTCTCTGACATCATGCAAACAGTGAAAATGCCAAAGATTTTGAGGTCTCAAATTCACATAGATGATAGAAAAAAATATCAATTTAAACATAACTTGAAATACCTACCTTTAGAATAGATTTCTAAGAATTAAAGTTGTATTTATTAGGAAAAAGAAAGAAGAAATAATATCCAAGCCTTTCCATTTTATTATTGTTCAATCACATGTAATATTCAAGACTTTAAGCCTACAGTAAAAGCATTGGCAGTCAAATAAAAAATTACTAATCATAAAATAAAAAGGGTAATGATAACATTTATTCTAATAAGCACATGGTTTAAGCCAGTAAAATAAAAGGGAATAATTGCCATTCTTCAAGTCTATTATAAGGAGAAGTAAGAGGGGAGAAAGGAGTGACTGCAAAATTAAAAATAAAAAAACCCAATTGTATTACTAGAAAAACATAATGCCAGTGGTTTAGAAAACACGTTTTCTAAAGTTTTAGCAGGCTTAGCCATCAATAAATTTCAAGAAAAATATACCCTTTATACATGTATTTTTCTGCAGCTTGTCTGCATTTCTGATACATTGTTTAAATGGGTTTCGCCTGCCTTAATAAGGCACATCATTTGAACAGAAACCTCACTGTGTGATAACAGGCAACACATAGCGAAAAAATGCCTCGAGGTTTTTTCCTTGCTATATTTGGCTCTCTGGGCTAAGTCGATTTGAGTTGGGCTGATTATAATAAGCCAGAAAGTCACTACGAACTAATTATTTTCTGTTCATTTATGTGATTAATGGTGAAAACTTGGATAACTTTTACATATCTTGAGTCCCATATAATTAATCATCTTGAAATTTACAAAAAAAATAAAAAATAAACCCCTCAAGGTGCCCCTGGATTTTCTGCCAAAGCATTGGAGTTTCACTGGCATTAGCTCATGCAACTGACAAAATCAGGGGATGTTTTGCAAAGAAGTGACATGTTTGTGCAAGTCCTCAGAGGGCATTGCTGAATTTCTTCAGCCACCAAAATACTAGGAAATTAAAAAATGTTGTAGCAAGTAAGTTATTGGGTGAACTACTGACAGTGCCGGGGGTAAAAAAGAGGAGGGGAAGAAAACAAACCACAGCAAACGAATGAGAAAGGACCTGTCCTCCAGAGAGACTATATGGCTTGGAGGAACTACTATGGGGAAGACAGTTGTTTTGGATCAGTTAGTTGACAGCTAAATCAAGCTCATAATAAGCCCAAATCCTGAGGCAAATGCTAGCATCTGATAAAGCTAAAGCACCCTGTTCAAACTGTCAGGGTAAAGAGTTCTTCCTGTCTCCCATTTCTTTCTTAGTTTACCATTCACATGTTGTATGGATAGCCTTGAAACTAAGAGTTATGCTTGAAACGTAAAAATGGCAAAAGTTCCTACGTATTTCTTCAGGGGATTGACTTTGTTTCTCCTCTGTAGTGAAGAGTGACCAGACAACAGAAGGTGAACACTGTGCTTTTGGAAAGGGAAGCAATCTAGCGAACGCTGACCTGCAGTTGCCAAAATGCAACCCTGTCTAGTGACACAGACGTGTGAGAGAAGATGGCTCAGCAGAGGACATGTGAGCTCTACATCTGGTCCCGTGCTCTGCATCACCACAGCTGCAGGATTACCAAACTGATACAAACTCTTAAGTTCACTTAAGTCTTAGGGTGTCCTCACACTGAAATCAGAAATTACAGAGGAACAGGATTCACGTTTAGTGTCTCAGATCACGCAGACTATCAGAGAACTGAAGAGTTTCATATTTACCCTTTAGTCTAAGAAATGAAGGTGGGAATTTTGGTTCAAATAAATTGTTGTTACACAACCCTTGTGATTTTATCAAAAGTATATGAATACACAAGATGATTTTTCCTTACTCCTGTAGATTTATTCTCTCCAACAACAGACAAAAAACCCTCTAAATAATTGTCGATTTTGCTGCCCTCACAGGAGGTCTGAGCCAATTCCATATTCCATTCAAGAACTTAAAATGAAATAACGTAGTGATTTGATTAGGAATCCATCTACATCCAGTCATCAGAGAATTTTAATTTTTTGTTGCCAAAACCAGGCTTCTATAACACACAAATTTTAAGCCCAAGGTCCCCCATCCAAAACCTAGAAGACTAAACAAGGCTTAGGCTGTAATTATCACTCCTTCCCAGGCCAAGTCTGGAAGCTTCCACTGTGGAACCTCAAGAAAACCTAACTCAACTCTTGTGAGTAACCAGTATTCATCTTTTGAGATATGCCTTGAAGGGACTCCCCACTTCCAGTTTGGTCCCTAAGGAAAAGAGTCTATGTTCAAAATCCTCTTCTAGAATTGTTCCAACTACAGACTTTGCAATTACCTGATGAGCCCTGGTGATCTGTTAAAAAGCCCTCTGTGATTTCCCGTGCTGAAAATGGAGATGTCCAGAAGTGGTTGTGAGAACGACATAGCTGTATCTGCTACCACCAATGTCCATTTGACATTGATTATTATGTGCTCTATTATTTATTTGATAAGGTACATATTGGTTCAGGCTGGACTACAATCTCTTGCATAAATTCAGCAAAGAAAGGGAAGGAAAAGTTGTCATGCTGGCTCCTTTGACAAATGGCTCCTTTTGTCAGAACCAGTATCTTCACTGAGAAAGGCAAGGAAAAGAAAACCTGGGGAGAGAGCTGGCAGATAAGCATGAATTGACAGTAATTACTTGAAGAGGACCTAGCAGAATTTCTCTGAGATCATACTTCTTCAGGGAATACACTAGAAGATCATCACGTTGTGCTGTAATTATTACACCCTTCCCAGTCATTTGCTCTGCCTCACAACTGAATTAGCCACTACTGAAAAGTGACATCCTTTTGTTTAAAAAACATGAGGAAGGGGGACAGCCTAAGGGTTGGAACAGAAGAATGTATGGATAAAAAACATTGTGCTCTGGCCAGAATAATGACTCCTTCCCACCTTTACACAGTACAAGTTGAAGGTACTGACTAAGATAAACATCTAAATATAAGTCAGTTGCATCAGATTCCCTTTATAGTCCTTATAGGTTCCCTTTATAGTTGGGAAAAAAAATACAGGAACTCATAAAGATAAGCTTCACCTCACCCTAAACCAGCTCTCTGAGACAAAGAAATCATGCCCTGTTTCTTTTCCATTGCCTACATAGAGTGTCTCAAGGACTAAATCAGATAATAGAGACTAAAAATCTGATAAAGTGAATCTCACTGTTGAATTCTGTTGGTTTCAGGCAGGAACACAAACAGCTAGGGCCAACCACTTAGGAAAAAAAGTAAATAAGTGCTTAATATTGCTAGTATTAAGTAAACTATTCAGAGGCATACATGCCACTAAGGTACAACTTGAATTCAATCATGGATAAGCACGAGAATGCGGTGAAAAGACATTAAAAAGTGGATTTGGTTAGGGTTTGAGGTTTTTTTTTTTATTTGCTTTTTTAACAGTTTTTAGTCTATGATTTTCAGATATTCTCAAACATAGACTATCTGCCTCGATGCACTTGCATAACTATGCCCTAGTCTCTTGTCAGTAACTAGTATAAAGAGTTTTCAGCATGCAATGAGAGGATCAAATCATCTGTAGGTGCTGGCAGCCTACAGAGTTCTCATGCAGTAGAGATTGTCCAGGATTATCATTGCCTTACCTGTTCCGGTGAGTATTTTCTCTACATTGAACTGTAATTCCTGATGGCCCCGGAGCAGATGATTTAAGTTATAGTCTTCTGTGGGATGAACTGGATTCAGTCATGTTACTTTTCCCATAGTCCCGTCCTCCGAAGGGACAGACAGATGAAGTGGAGACAAAATGAAACATACAGGGGAGTAACAAAATTCAGAGATGGCAGAGAACAGTTTGCAGTGGTGAGTTTGAGGGAAGCATAAAATACAAGAACAGTGTGTACAGGGCAAAGTGGGTTGGTGAATTTGTTTCTGCTAAGTTTTTGGGTAAAAGCAAGTTAGAGGAAAAGTCTGTGGACAAAATTTCAGCCCGAGACATCTTGAAGTCAAAAAATAACCTGGATTATAACAGTCATGTTTCAGCTGTTGCTGAGCAGTGCTTACACAGAATCAAGGGCTTCTGTTTCTTACCCTACTCTGTCAGTGAGTAGGTTGGAGGTGCACAAGGAGGGGACACACCTGGGATAGCTGATCCCAACTGACCGAAGAGACATCTGAGATCATATGACGTCACGCTCAACAATAAAAGCTGAAAGAAAGGGGAAGAGGGGATGTTGGGGGTTTGACATTTGTTTCCCCAGTTGACCATTGCATGTGATGAAAACCTGCTTTCCTGGGGGTGGCTGAACGCCTGCCTGCTGATGGTAAGTGATGAATCAATTCCTTACTTTGTTTTTTTGCACATGTGTGTTTTGCTTTTAGACTCCCTTTATCATAACCAACAGGTTTTCACACTTTCATTTCTCTTCCTCATCCTGTGCCACGGAGTGAGTGAGTGGCTGCATGCTGCTTAGTTGCCTGCCACAACATCTCTTCAACACCTGCATAAGAAGAGAACTTTACTCATGCTTTTTGCCCTTTGGAGATGAACTTTCATATTCACCCTCCAGGAAATTTTCAGTTATGTTAGTAAAGAAACAAAGACATAACCTCTCTGCAAATAGTATCAATGCCAAACCCCCATATGATAGGAAATGCAACATGCTATTTAAATTTAAATCAACATGCAATGGACCTAATCTCCAGTAATCATTATTTGTTACATTTTCATGGAAGTCAGGAAGGAAATGCTGATTTATGCCCATTGACAGTCTGGAGTGGGAGAAATTCTGATATATTTTGTGCATATTCCCTATTTGTTCTGGGTATGCATTTTATTAGTTTTATAAAATTTCAAAATGCCAATAAAACAAGAATTTAAAAAAAGTTTGGGTGCCATCAAATTGTTTGGCAGCACTGACTTTGCAATAGGATTGGATTGTATATTAATGTTTAATTTCCTTTTATTGTATTTTTAACTGCTTTTTCATTATATGTATATTTATTATTGTGAAATGCCTCGGGATGACTTTGTCAAGAGAGGTGCCATATAAACAAAATTGTATTGATCTGATGATAAGCAGAACAACAATCAAAGAAGTGAGATATTTCCTAATAAACTTGCATGCGGCAATACACTGTTAATGTAGTATTTTAGCTTAACATTTTTACTGGTGAAAAGTTATGTAGATGACAAGTTACTACTCCCTATCGGATCTTTGACTGACAACTTTACTTCCATCAACCCTCTTCTGCAAACTGTGGTAGAAAGGTTTAATTGTGTTTGTAATTAATTGGATTTTAATCAGACTGCATAAAAAATTGCAGAAGTTTTTTTCTATTATAAAAAAGCAACGAATAGCCCACTTTTAACATATTGCTAGGGATGCAGAAATATTCATTGCTACAACAGTTTGAATAGTGAATTAAAATGCATTCATGCTTCAATACAAAATTGGTTAGATTAGTTAGCATTTGAAGAACAGTTTCATATATTTCAAAGGGAAGGGGGGAAAAAAGAAAGAAAAAAAAAACCAAACAAGAAGCTTAGTTTATTTTAAACCAAACGTGTATCGTGTTGAATTGAGCTCTCAAGAAAGGTATCTTCCCAGCCCTTTAAATTACTTGCATTAAAACTCATAAACATTCATTAATAATGTTCTATGGGAAATAATTTTTGACTTCTTTTGCATAACGTTGTAGCATCTATTGAAATAATATTTTGCCATATCAGAAAGATAAATCCTAATAAGGAAGGCAATTAAAGCCAAGTGGAGAAACAAAAACTTCCATAATGTTATCTCTGAGTACCAACTGGTAATGAATTGAATGCAGAAATCTATGTGGGAGTTCACAGTCTTTTCGGTGTCTTCGGGATCAGGATGAGTGGGTTGGCTCTTGTTCCCAGATTCACTACTTTTCTGCCTTTTCCATTTCCCAAGTCTTCATTAAATCTGGATCTGAAGGGTTTTATGCATGCAAAAAGGCTGACCTAAGTCTTTAACACATCCGGGTAAGGAGACATTTACATGCTCCAGCAATTATATTTAAAGCTATTAAAAAGAAAAAGAATGGGAGAGAAGCACAACCAGGAGTAACAAGTGTCTAGCAGAATCACTTGAAAAATAAGACTATGGGCTGAGTGCCAGCACCACCATTTAGGTGTCCCCATCCTTTTTTATAGGCCATTCTGTTGGGGATGGTGAAATTTAGTGACTTGCAGTGACTGGCCAATGAAACATCCAAACAGCGGATACTTGAGCCAAGGACCCTTGTTCGAGACGTCTACAACCCCACATCACTTGTTCCGTTTTTAGAGTTACTCTTCACAGCAAACTCCCTCTGATCTAAGGGAATTCACAGCATAGCAATGTCCAAACAGGGCTAACTGAACTGTTTGGGTATGTACAGGTGACTGGAGTAATCTCCTTAAAACAGTGAAATCCCTCTTAATTTGTTTTCCCTCCTGCTACTCTCCCTACTTCTTTCTCTTTGCATCATAGCAGTGCAGTCTTGCACCCCCTACTTTTGTTTCCCACCTCTTGCTTTTGTTAAATTGAGCGACTTCTCAAATCAATGCTTGTGGAGAGGAAGCATTGAAGTAAATCATCAAAGCCTCATTTCTTCATATTTTTCTGGCCATCAGTTAAGTCACTGCAGAGAAAAAGGTATAGTAAAGTAATAGTAATGAATGCTACAGGTCAGATTCTCATAATAAATATTAAAGGTCAGATCCTTAGAGAGTGCTATGAGACCTAGCCTGATTCAGCCTTAGGACTCTGCTTTTGCAAGGCAAAAGACTCTTTTAGTACACAGTGATCACACCATTGCAGGCATAATGAATTTCTTCTGCCTAAACAGTTTCTTTTCTCTTTTTTTTTT
Organism: Pseudopipra pipra; assembly: GCF_036250125.1. Classification (NCBI taxonomy): domain Eukaryota; kingdom Metazoa; phylum Chordata; class Aves; order Passeriformes; family Pipridae; genus Pseudopipra; species Pseudopipra pipra. Next base: position 5,460,825 of record NC_087581.1, on the reverse strand, counting down.
TTTAGGACATGTACCCAAGTGTAAAAGTCCTTGCCGAAGTTTTGTGCTGCAGCTTTCGAGCTGTTCCCTCTGTCACCTTCACTGCAAAGAAAGAATGACTCTTCTGTGAAGCATCCCCAGTAGTGTATGCTTTAAGGTCACCTAGGAAGGAGTTAGCTGTACATTAAGTTATACCTTGCTGATAACAAGATGGATTTAGAAAGTGATGAGAAATGACAGGGTACACATGTACATTAAAGCAGATGACAGGAAATTGAAAACATTACTATAACTTATTAAACATTGATTTTCCAGACATTCCTTGATATTGTTTGACGAAAACAAATGTTAACAGTAACAACAGCAGAAACAATCGGAAAGGAATTGTGGTCTCATTTTGGAGCTGGCAGTGAGAAACAAGATCAGAGAGGATAAGAGAACAACTCATGCAAACTGCTAGTACAGGTGTTTAGTACCCAACTAGAAAGTACGAAAATGTTATTATGTTACTACAGCATAGAATAGAATAGAATAGAATAGAATAGAATAGAATAGAATAGAATAGAATAGAATAAATAGAATATTTCAGTGGAAGGGACCTACAATGAATTACTAATCCAGCTATCTGACCACCTAAGGGCTAACCAAAAGTCAAAACATGTTCTTAAAGGGCATTGTCCACGCTGACAGACATCGGGCATCGACCACCTCTCCAGGAGGTCTGTTCCAGAGTTTGATTACCAACATTATACTGAGGATCAGAGACCAAAAGTCCATGGAAAAGTAGGCAGTTAGGATATAAACCTTAATTTTAAACTCAACTCTTGCCTAGTAATGGTTCTCCTTCAGAGACCTTGGAGAGTTTTGGCTTAAATAGAGACACCCTACAGAGACTGAACTTTGCCAGTTTACTGGTGTAGAAATATCATCTGCCTTTACGAATTTTCTCAAGTTCATCTATGACTAAGTTTGAAAAATTTCCTATAATTGCACATTCTACAGCTCAGTCCTGTCCTGAACACCTATCCCACCTCAGAGGTCTGTTCAGAGGCCTATGCAGGATCAAATGCTGGTATTTGTACTCCTGTTCATAAGCTCTTTAAAAAATATTATGGTTAAATTTCAAGTGTCATTTGAACACAAATTGGTTGAACTAATGCAAAAGGTTGCAAAGTCAAATATATTCATTTTAATGAAACTTTCTCTTGAAATCAGTCAGCATTTCCTTCTGAAATAAGCCAGTGTTAAACTTCAATAAAGATTTGGGTTTACACTCATTGAACAAATTTGCAATCTTCAGCAACAGGGAGGACTATCTACAAGATGATGTGCACTTGTTCAACTAAGTGACTGCAAGCAGAAGTGCAGTTGCTGGTGGAATCCTGGGGTGGATGCCACCATTGCACAGGAAAGAAGAAGCATGGCAAGTGAAGGGCTGTGTGAGGTCAGGTCAGGTCACACATGGGGATGGAGTGAAGGGGACTCTTAGTGACATCCCAGCTATGACAGTCTGGGGTCTGTTTCCCTCACTGTCATCTGGCACTCTACATGTGTAGGATCTCGGCCTCACACCAGGATTGATATATTGTCTCCTGACAGCTGTTGTCTCATCTCTGTAAGAAGTGGCACAATTCTTGGCTGTTCATGGCATGGCTGAACTTGAAATTTTTGTTCCTACGGCAATTATAAAATAGAAAGGATCAGGATCACGACCAGCGGTTCCATTTTGAGTCCTCATCACTAAACATTGTTCCTCCTCTGTATCCATCCTAAAACAGGGTTCCATGGCTCATGCTCATGCAACCTGGGAACACTCTCCTTGCCTGGGAGAGATGCTACTCAGCATAACCCAAACCTGTGCCATAAACATGATAATAATTAAAAAGTATAGATGATTATATGCCAGTGCTTAAATATATCTTTTGGCTCTTTGTCCTGTATCAGAATAGGTGTACTCTTCAGTGCCTGAATTTTACCTCCTTCAAATATGTATTAAATATGAACATGCAATTTAATTTATTTTATATACACCACGTAGTAATGTTTCATTCTCCAATGCATACCTCTGCATACAGATTGGAATGGAAAATATCTTTTTAGGAACGAGATGTGAAAGAATTAAATATATTACTAAAAGTGCAGCCTCTTCATCTGCTTAGAGATTTTTCATCAAAAAATTTCTTAAACCTCCGAGTTCTCAGATTTTTTCGGGAGGAAACACTTGTCTGCATTTTTTTCATGTGTCAGTGAATACAAACAAAACAAAACAAAGATATTTGGTTATCATACCTGCTTCTTAGAGATCCAGTTTTTGTTGGTTGGTTTTTTTTTTAATTTTCTGTTTTTGCTTTCTAGAAAAGCAGAAACAATAGTGACAATATCACGACGATTTAAAAATAAACAAATATTGTGAGCATTTCCTAAAACCATAGCCTTTCCCTCTGCGTGTGTGCTCATCAATCGAGGTGTTTGGGGTGTCCAGGCTTTTGGATATTTGTGACATTCCTGAGTGTTATTGCTGGCTAGGGCATAAGAAAAGATAAAAACGACAAAGCACTTTCTTCTTTTAAGTATTTATTTTTCTCCCCTTCAGAATGATCCTGGCTCCATGGTGTAGTAGCGCTCTTATTGTACTTGTAACGATCTGAGGATTCTTTGTCTCCATTGTAAGTGGCAACTTATGACACCTTCTGCACTGAAACTGCTGAGTTGCTGGCAGATTGTTTCCTAGGTAAAATACACCTGAGAGTGAAATGGCAGCTAGGTAAGTCAAAAAGAGTGTATGTTTGCTGGCTTTGGTGGGTGACGCTGAGAGTACTGGTGCTCTGAAGCACCAGGCTCTTGGAACCAAATTTAATTACAATGCAATTTGGAACATGTTCAGACACTGCTTCTATCACTGCAAGCTCTACACATGCACATATTTTATGAAAGCCTTGCCTGAGGGTATTCAGCATAATGATACTTTGAACTAAAAAGTAAACCCTTTTATCCGGAGAAAAAAGGTGTGTGTCTTCTATTTTTATTTTTTTTTTATTATTAATATTATTTCCCTGTCATCATCTTGTTTGAGTAAAGGCTGAGAGAGAAGTTCCCAAGCTGGGTCTCCCAGTATTCATGAAAAGCAGTATTTAATTCTTCTCTAGTAGACAGAGACGCAGCCAAATCTACTGACTTACCCAAGGTCCCACAGAAATATACAGTTAAAATCCAGTATTCTAAATCCTGAGAATCTGCTTCTGCTTTGCTGGTCAGATAATATTGCCTTAGCTACTTTGACGGTGCAAAACAGTCACTTCCGTCCGAGAAAGCATTTTTATTAACTCCTTTTATATACAAATTAAATATATATTTTATATATATATTTATAGCTATATGAAAAATATGTTGTCATATCTGAGGACCTGTGATGGGTTCAGACAGCACCTACAATAATATCTGAACCTGGTATAGTAAATAACATGACAATGAGAATTGACATTGAATGCATCGAATGATATTCAGAGGGAGTATCCCATAAAAAGTGGATTCCTTCTGACAAAGGACATCTAGAAGTGTCCATTGAAATTTTTTTTGCTGCTTTATGAACAGGTGAGTTATGAAGTCCCCTACAGAAGCCTACTAGGGTGAGTTAGTGATTAATCTGCATAACTAATGAAGTCATGCAGTTATTTCTATGCTAATGCAGATGTAATATAGAGCTGTGTGGAATGTTCAGTGATGAGGAGTAGATCTCATACTTGACATCAGTATACTCTAGAAAGCCTCGGTTTCACTTCCAGGAAAGGTTTCTAAGAAACAAAGAATGGAACTTGTTTTAAAAAACTTAGGAAAGGGCAGAGCTAATGACTTTGACACCTCGCTTCAGTAATGAATGTCTCTGTCTGTGAAAATCCCCTCTCATTTAACTGATCTTCACTGTTTTGCAGTGTGTTGCTCAGGCCTTTGTTGACTATGTGAACTCAAAAGTCAGGCATATGCATATGCTCTTGCCTGTTTGATATGGGCTACAGTTTTGGACCTCGATGAGTTTCTACAGTTACAAGAGGATGTTATAAGAGGAAGTCATAGTATCTCAGCTCTGTTAAAGAATAGACTCCTCATCCTGTGGCACACAGCTCCTTGCAAACAGCTCCTTGCAGTCAAAGCAGGCAAACACAAAATGGTCGTTCCACAACCTACTCCACCGTGTCCTTGCGCTGCCAGCACCAGGGCTTTTGGAAGCTCACTGTGATACTTTGCCATAAGACCCAGTATCCCATCTAGCACATTCAGTCTTAAGGCCATTGGCAATATCTCCTTTGGAGAGCTTCTGTGGTTGTTTCAGTGCCAGGCCTGCTAAATAACACAGTAAGGTGGTGTTCGGTCAGGAACTAAGGCTGACAACAATCCAGAGATCCGTAAATGTCTTCCCATAACAACATCCTGAACCACGTGAGGTTCAGGCAGCAGAGATAACCCAGCTGGTGTTACTTGCTGTCCAAAACTATAACACTAATACAGTCCAGAGGGAGAAGGTAAAATAGATTTGTTACAACTGTTGGACATTCTCATCTACAAAAAAAAATGCCATGAGGCTGAAGCCAGGGAGATGAGGTCTGTCCAAAAGGAAAGAGAGGGGAGGGGGGGGGAAGAAAAAAAGAAAAATCTTGCAAAATGCAAGGGAAATCTTGAAAATTATTTTCTCCTTTGTTAGTAAACTATCCCTCATGGTTGCTAGTCCTGCCGCACCATCTGTTAGCTGCACTAGTGACCTCGCAATGTAAGTGACAGTCATGTAAAACAAGCAATAGAAGCCTTAGTAAAGTCAGCCATTTCCAAGGTAATTTTTACTAATATATAGTCAGGAAGTATACAAACAGCATTGCTTTCCCCTAGACCTTTTTTGTGTTCTAAAGTATCTAACTTTGAATGAACACCTTTAAGGGTTGTGAAATATTCAAGTACCTTGTATTTTTCTCAGTAGTTTTCTATTTTATTGCATCCCTTGGTCCTAGTCAGGATAGAAAAGAAATTGCTGAGATATCCTGAGAAAGCTTCTTATTGTGGTATTTTTATGTCAACCAGAAGGATCAGAAAAATATTAAAAAAGTAGATCTTACCACTATTTTCAGCAAGGGGTGGAGGGTTTATGTTCTTAAGTGTTCATACAATGCATTCAGACCTCAGACACATGAGTGACCTTGGGTGCTAAAAAATAACAATTGCAACAAGAAACAGCAGTATTCACGAATAACAATGCCATATTTTATAGATCACACAATCATAGAGTGTGTTGGATTGGAAGGGACCTTAAAGATCATCTACTGCGAACACTCCTGCCATGGATAAAGACACCTTTCACTAGACCAAGGTGCTCAGGGCCCCATGCAACCTGGCCTTGGGCACTTCCAGGTATGGGGCAACCACAGCTCCTCTGGGCAACATGTGCCAGGGCCTCACCACCCTCACAGTAAAGATTTTCTTTGTAAATGTGACTAAAAATATAGACTCCATGTGGAGTCTATATCATATTGTTCCTGATAAGTACCCAGGCTGTGGATCATGCACCACACTGTTGAGAAGTGAGGATGATCATGGGGAGGACTCAGACTTGTAAGATGAAGTGAGGTGAGGTGAACTGGGTTACTAAAATTACAGTCTACCTTCAAGTTAAAATGCTACCTGAAGCATTTTAACTCTATTCATAATTTCATCCTATCTCATGCATACCACCAACCATCCTCCCATCCCTTTATCCCTCAGCACTGTCTGAACCAGTAATTAAGCCCAATATGTCCCAGTGTGGGCAAACTCTGGTCCTGCTGAATTCATATGTGTGTTTTTTTTTTAATCTGAGGAATTAGGACAAATTCATTATTTCAAGTTAGATTTTCCTCCTATTGTTTTTCCTGTCATGGATCAGAACAAGGAAATGTTACGCAGTAGAAAATCTTTTCATGACGGCATGATTTACATGACCTTAGCTGTGTAGTGACAAAGAGACTCAACTTTATCCAAAAAAAAGTATACTCCTCCTCAGAAATGTGCGTCTACTCTCTCTAGACAAAAGAAAACAAATGTGTTGCTACTGAATAAAAAGTCTATACATGCTCTAAAAGATGTGTCAGTCATCAGATTCTTCTTTCTGCACTGTAGAAACATCAGTTAATTATGACATCGACACTAGATGCTTTTTATTTCTCTCTGTGCAGTCACTCCAGAGTCCTCAGTGCCTCAGTCTGTACAGAGTTTACATATCTGCACAAATTTATCCTCATAATTCCTTCTTTTTGTAGTTATCCCCTTCATTTAGCATGATGGAAATGGAGGCACAAAGAATAAAGTGACTTGTTCAAGGTCATTTAGAAGGTCTGGCAGAACTAATACCAAAAAAAAAAAATAAAAATAATACTATGCTCTAAATTTCCAAACTGTACATTAAACACAAAACCTTAAAGTTGCTGTTCCTGTTCTCGTGTTTAACAATTAACAAGTACAGCACAACTGGGATATTTTGAATGAGTTACACATTTCCTGATTACTTAATTATAAACGTAACAGCTCACAATGTTACATCTCTAACTAAAAGCAACAGAAAGGACAATCCGTGTCTATTTGGGAGGAAAGACCTCGTCGCCATTATTTTCTCCTTCATATCTCTACAAATTTTTTTAAATTTCTTTTTCTTTTTTTTTAACAAATATGTAAGCCATGTGGACAAAAATTCCAGAAAGCATAGATGGAAATTAGGCATTTTTATTGAGAATCTATCACTAAGTCCCCTCCGGGGACTGTGGAGATCTTCTTCCAAATGTCTCTGTAAGGTTTGAGATAATGAAGGTGTCACTGTAGATTTACAAGAAGATAGCATTCCATGATGAACTTTATCTTAAAATAACTGCAAACATAATTATCCAGCATAAATGAGCCTCCAGGGAATAAATTTTCTTGAAAGCGACTGCCCCTAGTTGTATCACAAAAAGCATCTGCAGCAGACACAATATACTGGAAAAGGAATCAAGAATATGTCTTTCTTCTCTGTATCTGCCTTCAAAATATTCATGTTCTGTGCAAATAATGGTTGTGAGTGCCAAAAGGCTATGTGTAAAATGAGCATTCTTACTTAAAGAGCACATTTTAATTTTTTTTTTTTTTTAAATTTTTATCTTATTCTGATGCCAAGCAGACAGTCAACCAAAGCACAAAGCAGAATGATGAAGAGCTTTCAGCACAGCATCATGCAGGGAAAAGTGTGATAATTTCTTTAGGAAAAGGAACAGCTTAAGAAAGATTGGAAAAATGACAGTTTCAAGCAAGATTTGGATATTAGAACATTTTTCCTGAAAAAATTATTATATTTTAAAAGGAGAATACAAACTTGGACCACTGTACTAACACATTCTGCCACTGTTATCCTTGCTAAGGAAAAACAAACTTCTCCACCACTTGAGAGAGGAGAAGCTCATTCTCACTGTACTCTTTTCAAACAAGGCCTATGTACAGCCTGTACAGTAGAAAGTTTCATATTAATTACCTTTCCTCTTTCCTGGAAATTAACATACTGAGCAGGAGTTGAAGTTGCTTCTCTCTCTTGGAGACAGACCGTCAGACTTTCCGACGGCTGGTTTTCACAACCCTGCCAACGTTTAATTAATAATTGTTAATAAGGGATAAGAGATGAGCCGGTGTGTGATAGCTTCCTTGACCAAAACTTGCCAGAGCATATGAGAACAGGGGTGGGTAAAAGTAGGAAAGTCTTCCCTGTCACACATTTCCAATGAAGTGATGACTCTGTTCCTCACCTCATCAGTACTCTGTTTTAAGAGTGAAGATATAAACAGCCTTCCTTTGCATAACTGAAACTTCAGGGTAATGACAAGCACAGAGCACTCCAGAGACTGCTCTGCATTGATGTCTTTAGGTGGTCCTGCACTTACTAAATTGAAGGTCACAGTATGCTGAAAACTGTAGTAAAAAATCCCAAACCCTTGACTGATGCCTTTGCAACAAGCACAGTAGTAGCCATTAGTTTTGAAAACTCAACAGCATCTACGTGTGAGGACACAGAAAATTATTGACTTTCTTTTCTTACCTTTTTTTTTTTTTTTCTTTTTAAATGAGTATTCATACGTTATGGAAAATAAACTTGATGTCTTGAACACTGCACTGGACTCAAAAGGGATTCTTCTGCATTGCATTGAGAAGAAATCACCAATCACTTTGGTTTGTTTGGATACGTCAGCAGTTTGTGAGGCAAGCAGAGTTGCCAAGAGAAAAAGGTAAGATAAATTGGCATGCAGGTTAATACAGATTTGCAGAGAGGATATTATTAATAGGTATCGATATTATAGATATATAGATATTACTACAATAAAATGAGTCTGAGGGATGTAAAGTCTTACATTTCAACACGGTTTTCTTAACTGAAGATGATCTCCCTTTCTTAGATCAGAAGTGGGGAAATGAATGGGTGCTCCAAGGAAACCAGTGTCACTGCAACTGTCTAAAGGGTATGGACAGGCTGGTTTGCAGAGGAGTTTAAATGAAAAAGTAGTTCAATCACAGACTGTAAAAAGTGATCTTAATGAGAAAAGCTGTGCAATGGACAGGGATTCAATCTCCTTTAGGAGGTGGGGTTTTTTGAGAGAGAACATTTTGTAAGACTGAGCATCTCCTTACCTTAACTTTCACTCTGACACTCGCTTTTAAAAATAATAATCAGATTTTTAAAATGTTGAACTTCTCTGGCAACTGGTTTTTGTCCTAACAGAGAAGGTCACAGCTCGCTTTCCAGATTCTTCCAAGTTTCACACACAAGGAACAGTATAAATCAGTCAATGTCATACAAGCAGTGTAATCTTTCCACACAGACCTGATGTTACCTCTCATCTTATTTTAACAGGATTTCTTGCCTTCTATGTTGCATAGTGAAGTTAGAGGTGGAGAGGTGAGAAAAGTCAAAAGGTGACAAAAATCCTTCTGTGGTAGTTTCTTACCAGATCCATCTTGCTCCGTTAGCCCTGAATTGGTTGCCTTCCAACTCAGTAGCATCGCAGATGGCTGGATGCCATCCTCAGCAGGGGTGAAATGAAGAAAGTGAACAAAATCAGATAGGCTTTGCTATTGTCAGAGTCAGATAACAAGGAAGATTAAGCTTAAAGCTGCTGTGTTCGTCAGAGGTTAGACTCCTGTATTTCCAATTCTGTTAGGTAGCATTTTACAAGATGTTATTACTGGCTGCAACAGGATTCTGGAAATATTCGTTATCTAAACAAATGTGCAGCCAATTAGTGCAAGAGAACATATTTGATGTAAAAGGATTTAAGTTTCACTGACTAAAAGTGAGTCATCTGTTCCCACCTGCTCACCCCATAGCAAACAGAAAGACATAGGCAACCCCTTAAAAGGATCAGTCATCCCACTTGCTTTTTAGGGATGGGATGAATTGGCTGTGTCTTCCCATGGATTCTACGGGTAGTATACATGGTTGATTCAGAACAGGCATGTTTTGCTTTCAGGCTTCTGAGCAAAGTAGAAATGACTCTTGGGTAGTTATCACCAGATAGAGTCACTGCAGACCACTCTTTGGTGCACCAGAGCAGTCCCTGAAGTCACTACTGTGGCGAGTTCAAAGGCTGGTGGAGATACAAAGGAGCGTTTCTGGCCAGCTCAAAAACACATTTGTACTGCTCTTCTTACTCAGCCTGAATAAGCAGGTGTATCCCCCCATGGATCCTACACAGACATCAGAAATCTCTGCACCCATGCCAGTCTGAGAGACTTAAAAAAATTTGGTACTAGCAGTACTCCGAATAAGTCTTCTTTTCACAGCCCTCATATCAGCAAAGAGGGAAATAAAGTACATGTTGTTTGCTGGGTTTTTTTTTCCCCACTCTCTTATTTTTAATATCTATTGATTCACACTGTTAAGATGAGCAGCAACTGACAGATAGACCTTCTGAGGATATGAGAAGCACCATGGTATGATCGTATACTGCTGTTGAAACTCCTCCTTTGCTCGGGTTCACTAAGGTTGAATGCTTGCTTGCTACAATCCTACTTATATTTTTAGGAGATCTCACTAAATTCTGGACAAATAGGTAAGATAGAGTAAAACTGCACATTAAGTCTGCTCCTCAAATGAAGTTTTTAGAGTCTGATAGTGCTATGGAATAGATTGGAGCATAAATCCTCATGTTTTGTGATATAAACCTACTATTTGCTGATGTAGCCTGGGAAGAAATTTTCCCTCTGGGCAACAATTATCCATAAGATTGGGAGCTTGGGAAATCAGGTATAATATGAGCTCTGGTCTTCTATTGTATCAGCTGTGAAAATCAAGAGAAAGGTAATATTTGCTGTCAATCCACCAAATGAGGTACAACCCACTAACAGATCAAAGTCCTGTAAAGCTTCTGAGCTTTGGGCTTTATTTATTATTATAGATATAGTATTGACTGTCTGTACTGGTAAAGTACCGGCCAGTCAAAAAAAAAAAAAAAAAAGAAAAGAGAAAAGACAGAAGGAAAAAATAGTAAAAGAACATATGCAATTGAGAAATAGAAAGTTATGAGTTCAGTGGTTTTGAAAACTAGGTTATTAGCAGAGAAATGCTGTTATTCCAGGAAAGTGTTTCTAATGCAGATGAAAGCACAACTGCAAAGCTGTATTCTGGAGTAGACAAGACCAGAGAAATCAGAGTATGAATATGTGAGAAGAATATAAATTATAGGAAGCTGAGATCTTCCTCCCCTTCTGGGGGGAAGGGGAGGAAGAAAAACTAACCAAACATCATACAATAAATTGTCTGGGAAAATAACAATTTAATGAATTTATATAATAGAATGTCAGTATGTGATATCCTTGAACACCAGAAGGGTCTGAAAGAGGTTTTGTAAAGTGTAGCAAATGAGATGTGAATTTACAATGTGAAGTAATATAAAGTTCAGTGTAGTTTTGTTATTCGTTACCAGGTGTGACATATAATGTGTTAAAAAATGCTTTAACTCTTTCCCTTCCCACCCCACTGAACACATAAACAGAGTTCTCTACCCAAAGCTCTCTTTCCCTAAGTGGACAGAACATGTGCAGAACTCCACTGTTTCTCTCCAAAAACTCTTCGGAATTTGTGCACTCACCTATTCCCTGTTACATTGAAGCCACAGATTAGCTGTTAAATAACAGTTTAGTGCTCCTATTTAAAACAAATACTCATTTTCATTTTATGCTTAACAGAAAAAAAAAAAACAAAACACAACGAAACCCAAAGACAAAACAAAACCATAACTTATGCTTTCTATCAAACCTTTTTTAATGTGGCATATAAAAAAAGGATAAAGTTTCAGCTTGCTTCTATCTGTGCTTTTCTGTCTGTATTTCTGGCTTTTTGCAATTTCTTCAATTTCAGAAAAATGATACAGCAACAAATCTGATTTAAAATGCAATGTCTCTATACCTTCAATTGCTCAAAATCTCTTCTGTGTCCAGAAAGTAAAGAAATATCAAAATCTTTATGCTTTGGTTTTGTTTTGGTTTGGTTTTAATATATGTTTGTTCTTTTAAAATCTTAGAGAAATGAGAAATTGATAAAGTGTTAAAATGTGAAAACATTTTAAAAAGGGGGAAAGTAAAATAAAAAAGGGAAAATAAAGGTTCAAAACAAAAATTGTATTTGATAAACTGAGGGGGCGGGGCAAATATGACATCCTAGGTGCTTTAGCTGAAAGGTAAATATTATTGGTTTTTAAATAACAGAATAGCAGTTTGTATGTGTTTATAGCAAAACTGAACTCAACATATCCATCAATAATTTTTGAAAAGCGTAAGAATGACAGGAAATACATACATATTTTCGTTTTTCATTACTGATATCCTGTCTGTATGATTCTTTCTGGAAGAAAAAAATATAAAGAAAATTACATTTTTGTTAAATATTTAGAAGAAAATACTTTTGTGTGTACAAAATTCCATTGAAGTGGGTAATCAGAATATTTCTAATGAGTTTGATGAGAGTTGGACCAAGACCCTTTTCAGAAGGCTTCATTTTTATTTTTATTATTTTTTTTATTTTATTTTTACCTTGGTGTCAGTAAACTTCCACTGTTATCGTAGTAATTCATCATCATTAGCAAGAGGACTATTCCAATCGCAGTCTCATACACTGAGAGTAAAATTTGACTCTAAAATTTTGTAATGCTATTAACACTACTGAATCTACTGTGGTAACGACCCCTAAACCTGAGTGGAAAATAAAATTTTAGATGTAATTTAATTTTTATAGCACTTGTCCATCAGAACCTGATGCAAATATTTATTTCAGCACTAACACTGATTGCTATTATTTCATTTATATACATTTGTCTGATCACTTGGCTGTTGAGCTACTGTCTGTCCATTTATAAATAGCAGCCAGTAAAGAGACTGAAAACATAATGATGCAATGAAGACAACTGATTTTTTAAAAAAATATTAAGTTCTTGCATTTGCTCATAGATATATGAATTTGCTAGGCTACCCTGCTTACAAAAACTTGTTGATGCACAAAGAAACGGCAATGAGAGGAGGATGTCCATCCTGAAATGAATATGGCATTTTCCTTCTGAAAACATAAGTACATACACATGGTCATGTGTATTCAGGTAATTTCACATACTGAGATATAATAAGGTTGTTATTTATATTTTTTGGGGGGGAGGGAATGAAGTAAAAATGAACTTGTCAAAAATTTCAATTTGTAATTTTGGTTTCTGTTATGTTATTTGACTTCCCTTTCCCAGTCAAAAAAAAAAAAGGAATTAAGAAGCTAATTAAAGTTAAAAGAGGATTTAACATCTATCTGAACTTTTCTGAAAACAAACTCAACTTGCAAATATAATTTGTTATTTGTGGTTTTCTCATGTGCAGGAGAAAATATATGTGGAAAACGAAACTAATAATTTACATTTATCTGGGAAATTTTCTGTACAAACTTTACCATGATTTGCAATACATTTACTTTAATGCAACCTTATAATTACAGTTAAATGGGAATCTGTACACTAAAAGATTAAATTCTGCTTTGAGGTTTTTTGGGTTATTTGTTGGGGGTTTTTTTGATTTGTTGAGGATTTTTGGCTTTAAAATTTTATAAACCTGTTTTAGCATGATTTTTTTTCTTAGGATAGTTGATTTTCTTTTCCTTTATTTTTCTATTAAAATTTTCAGAAATGAAACTTTTATCTAGTTTTAGGAAAGAAATTGGAAAAAATTGCATTGTTTCCCCATACTTCACACAGAATTATGAAGAAAAAATTAAGTAAACATTGTATAATGTTGGCTGTGCAATAAGGCTTATGACTAGAGTTAAATGGGGAACATTCATTTTATTTTCTACCTTATTTGGTCTTGAATTTTAATCTTGATATTAATTTGCAGAAAGACAGGCAACTGAGAATTTCAAAGACGAATTAAAATTCATAGAAGAAGAATGAATAAGATGAATAAGGCAATTTTTTTAAATAGTGCTTATATACACAGTAGAAGTTGATCTCTAATAAAGACTAAATCCCTGTATTCTTCATACATTTTTGTAACCAGAAAAATCCTAAAGAAAAATTTTGCTTTCAAAGTAATCTGAAATGTACTAGCTCCAAATAGAATGCTAAAGCCTACATGCATTTACAAAAATCTATTTATAACAAAACAAAAAAATAAAATCTAGCTAAAATGTCACGGGGGGAAATCATCTTTCATCCACAGGAAAGTCATAATTGACTAGTTATTCAAAATAAGTTCATAGAAAATGTGTCACATTTTGTACAATTGAAGAGTGTGTGAACTCCTTCTCTGGGGTGATGTAACAGGAAACACTGATGCAGAGGTATCAGAATTGCAGAGCAATGAATGGCCACTGGGATGTTGGGAAAAGCTCTTCACCATGGATAAGTTAACTCATGAGCCAAAGGCAGTCCTAGAGCAAAGCCCAAAAAAACTGAATGTCAGAAGCTCTGACAAAGTTTGACTCACTCAATTTTTCCTTCTTGTGTTTTCTCTGGAGGGACAAAGAAGCCAAAGTTCACATCAACATTTGAATTTTCCTCTTGCACTGCTGCCCAAGTTTCACTGAATAAAATTAAGGGCTTCCCACCAAATAAAAATCCTTCTGTTTCCACAGGGAAGGAGCTACCAAGATAGAGCCACTGAGATATTCAAATTTACTGAATGCTGAGTTTGTCAGTCCCTGTTTAGCTGATAACACAGCCGTGCAATAGCCAACTTCTGCACAAATCATATGTGCAGACTGTGGGTTTGGGTGTCAATTGTGTCACTGCAAACCTGCCCAATTTTATCTTGGATGTATAAATATCTCAGAAAGTTTTATTCCTATAACAGCAGATCTTTAATTAAATAGGATATTGTAAAATAAATAAATGCATCTGTAAACATGCTGGAGGGCTGAAGGACATGTTTTTATTTATATGATTTTAATAAAAGATATGTTATTAGTTAAATCCCTGTGTGAGTAATCTAATATATAAAATGCAGTACAAGAAAGTGGTGTCTGTATGCTACAGCTTTAACCAATTGTATGTTTTCATTTCAAAAATATTATTGCCCCCTTTTCTCTTCTTCTTCTCCTTCTTCTTCATCTTCTTCTTCTTCACTTCTTTCTCTTCTTCTTCTTCACTTCTTCTTCTTGCCTCTTCATCCTTTTTCTCAAATCCTCTTAATTTAACAAACACAATCTGGATTAGCCTGGCCAGACTCAAAACAGGCTACCTAGAGAAAAGTATAAAAAACCCCTTTGTGGACAAAGCTGAGTGTAGTTTTTTTTTTTCCCCCAAAAAGATCTCTATCTATTGTCTCTAAGTTAGATGTTGCTCTGACTTGAATAAAAATACTCTTTAATATCCTCCCTACTCATTTCTGTCAGAGATATTTAATATTTTTTTGTCAGTCCTTTAAAAACACCCTCCAGAGGATACATTAGCCATTTAAGTGCTAATAACTTTAAAAACTGTGCCTAAATCCTTGGTCCCCTGATGATGAATCCCTCTGTCTACTTGTACCATGTGTGCAAAAGGGTTTTTCTCCATCAGTCCCTTTTTAGTTAGCTCTATTTCATTTAATGTCTCCATGGCCTTGATTACTGCCTGGCAATTCCAGACATCTGTCTACCTATTTCTGGCTTTTTCTTTGTCGTGATTCTGCTGTACACCTCACCAGCTTCTCGCCTACGAAAAGCAGCTTAAGAACAACCGGAGTTGATTAAAACCTCGCATTAATGCTCAGCTCAAGGGACCAGACAGGGTGTTTTAATTTTTGTGCTAAACTTTCCAGTGCAAAGTCTTGCAGAGAGCTGTGGGTGCTGGTGGTACAGGGCTCTGGTACAGGAACCACATAGACCTATAGAAATTCAGACAAACTGGGTTCATCCTTAAGGGTTCAGCTGCTTCTCCTGTAACACTTCATGTGTGCAGATGTACTTCACACCAGAGTAGTACCCGGGCTGTTCCACTCAATACATTATTACCTCTGGATCTGAGGAGTTCATAATACACTGAAGTGGCTTCCTCCCATTAAATGTATGAAAAAATAAAGAAAAATCATTCATTTTTCTGTTGGTTCAAACATATCCCCTTGTCTTTTTTTTATTGTTATTATTTTTACCCTTTGCTTAAACATTGAAAACTTTCTATGGAGATTGAAATTGCCCTTGGTTTCACTTACAAGACACAGTTTAGACTTATTTTTCCTGCAGTGAAAACAAAGGGTTATAATAATTCACAATCATAACTGCAGCAGAAATGCCTAGCTTCCCTCTGCAATACCAAGCAGACCTTTCCCTAGGATCACATGCTATTTAAAGTGTTTCATTTTCTCCTGGTACAAGCAGAAGCCTCATCAAAACTGTGAATTTCAGATAAGCGTTTATCAGACTTTTGCTGTAACCATCTCAGAAATGAGCTGTCATCAGCAAATTTAATCTGTCTCTGGCTGCTTTAATTGTTAGCACCATTTCTGCCAAATCCTTCACAGTCCTCATAGCATGGAAAGTTTCTTTAAGACTTTTAATTCAGTCAGCAAAGATTGCAGACAGTATTTTTTTTTTTTCATATTTATGACTTACACATTTAAAAAGGTGGAGGACCTTGATTGAACAACTGAATTATGGAAATGCAACTGCATCAGTAGTATTAAATATAGAGTCTGAAATGTGCAGCTGAGAGGGTTTTGGGAGAACCCTGCCAGCAAGAGTAAAGCTCTAGAAAATATTTTGCTTTATTTGGAGTGAAGATAAACAGAAACATATTTTCTTTAATGCTGTGTGTCATGGAATTTTACTGGTGTCTACAAATAATTACAAACAGGTCCCAAGTTTAAGCATGATGAAGGATGAAAAAAGATGGTCTTATGCTTAAAGTTGCTGTAGGAGGCCTCAGCAAAGCTGGGTTGAACCTTTCACTTTGCCACAGGCTTTCTGCGTGACCTTGGGCAATTTACTTTGGCCTGGATTCTCAAAGGATTCAGTGATATAAAAATCTTGGGAGGCTGCGGGAATTAGGTGCCCGAACGCTCGTGTGTAGCTGACCCCAAATGCCTGGTCCTACCCATGAGCACTAATTACTGCTGGATTTTTTTCTGCCATTTGGTTGCTTACTCAGTGAGCACTGTGAGACCTTCCTGCAGCTCCTCAGAGGCCATTTCAGATCTGTCACTCCCAAATGTAGACATTTTTAGGTGTCATCCAAAATTCTTTCACTGTTAAGCTCTTCTTATGAATGGCTTATCAATATGTTAAACAATGTACATGGGAACTAGACCAAAAGGGGTTTCTTTTCCTTTTCTACAATGAGTCCTGTGACAGTGAACTCATAAAACTAGAGCTAAGTGGATGATGTGTAGTGCACAACTAGGTAAACAGAGTATGCTTATATATATATATGTACATATATATAACCGATACATATATATAGAGAGATCTCTATAACTCACATATTATCTATCTATATATGTATGTATCAGTGAGAGACTATGATTGCTCTCCAGATGAAGCTCTGGACCTTCCTGACACAGCAAACTTTTTTCTGGTTAATTTAGGTATTCACAGCACGCAAGAAGTTGCTTTGTTATAACAGCAATTACAAAAACTTCCCAGGTAATCTGTTCCAAATACAGTTAAACACTGGGATAAGACCTCTTGAATTTTTATCCCTGGACAGTTTTAAAGTTAAACATCTCCCAAAGATGTAAAAACTTCAACTGAGAAAGAAATTACTAAGTTATGTCTGTATTAGTAAAACTGTGATTCATGGACAGCAGTGGGTCATTAGGCACCAATAAACAGTCCTAGCTGATGACTATACTCAGCATGTGGTGGGAAACTATCAAAGAATAGAATTAGATTTATCTAATTCCAAAGAACTAATTTGCTGAGTTTAGCTTCTTTCTCTTTATTATTTCATATGGTTGGCATTTGAATTTCTTTATTTTCGTGAAACTTGTTTTCCTCTATGAGGATCTTGCAGAGTCCACGGTAATCTGTTTTTACTTTGAATGTGTGCTTGTTCATTTGGTTGTTTGCTTTGGATAATTACATCCCTCCTGCCATATCATTCCCTTTTGTAAACTATGGGAGTTACTAATGCAGCATGATTTGCAAATTCAGATTATTCTAAATGAATATGCTATTTGAAATTCACTTCGTGCAATTTCAAGCATCCAAGTTTATAATATGCTTTTGCATTCATGCCAATAAAGATCAAATCTGAATGCTCAAAAAAAAAATGAAGACAAAAGGATATTTCTTCAATTCTTCCATCTGATTGGAGCCTTTTATTTTGATCTTGAGGGACAGCTGCTTCTGATCTTGCCCCAAGTTTTGTGGTTCTAACAGGATTTCTCTTGTTGAGAAGTTTGAAACTGTCAAAGATGATATTCCAGCCCTCTCAGCTTGGTTAAGGCAAGCTCTAGAATGCTGAAACCTGGAAGATAAAATCAAGAATTTTCTATTCTGACCCGTTTTAATAAATTCAAGGCAAAACTGAAGAAAATGAAAATTCGTATTCAGTCTACACATTTTTGTTCTCCCAGAACATGTGACATCATACTTACTATGAAAGTCAAAAGGAGCTTTGTCTTCAAACCCAGCAGATAAAGAGAATGTCCATTGATGATATCAGCCATCCTTTCTGTGCCAGCAGGAAATTGTTCCTAGCCTTGTTCCTAGGAGTTGATGTCTTCTCCTCTCCGTCTAATCCAGGAAGATGTAGGATATCTGGGGTACAGTGGAATATTTCATGACCCCTGCTAGGCAGTAAACGTGCATAATCTATCAAAGTCATGAGTTGATATGTTATGAATTCAGTCACAACATGTCTATTCTCTCACAACATGTCTATTCTCTCACAACATGCAAATATTGAGACACGTAATTTAAGCAACTGATATATTGTGGTTGAAAATATGAAATATATTCCACTACAAAATTTCCCAAAAGCATCACATATCAACAGTTAGTAAACTCCCAGAGGAAGTCATGCCCAGTGAATGGTTTCAGGAAATTGTGAAAAATTGCCACAAGAACTGCCAAGAGAGTCATTAACATAATGACAATATGTTTTTCTCATATATAGGAATGGACCAAACAGGGATTCCTATGTCACAACCATATTTTAATGATATGTCTTATGATGGTGCGAAACAGTTTTCCCCCTAAAGTTATAAAATGGTAAAACCCCAGGGGGTGGTGACCCTTGAAGATTTGAGCCAATGAGCGCTTCTGCAAAACATAAACATATCACAAGCAGAACGGAAGAGAAGGTAGTTGTAGTTGTTGTGGAAGAAGTAGCCATGTTGTGAAAGCCACGAGGAAGGGGTTCGGAGCCCCTTGGGGCCTCTGGGCGCCCCGAGCCCCCGGCAACGGGGCTACAGAGACTTGGAACAGTGTAAGACTGGGCTAAGTGTCTGTAGCTAAGAGCTGGGGGATGTTTCTTCACTGTGAGCAGCAGCAGCGGCAGAACTGCACTGACCGAAGAAATGGTGGCAGAGAGCCAGAAGAGATAAGACCAAGCAACAACGACAGGCATGCAGAAACACAGAGAGAACTCCTGGAAGGAGAGAGAGAGCCGAGAGAGAGCCAGCAGCAGAGAGAGAACTAGGCTCTACACAGAGAGAGAGAAAGTTGGGGTAAGAACTGAACAAAACAAACCCCAAACCCCTTGGAGACCCCTCCTAGAGAAAGGAGGGGATGATGGACTTTTAGTCTTGAAGTGCTACAGCACTGCAGGAAGGAGCTGAAAAGCTCCGAGAAGGGATGCGGAGGGGGTGACCTTGGTCCCCCCACTGCTTGAGACAGAGCACAGAGCTCTGCAAAGGGGACTTGAATCCCCTGAAGATACAGACTGTCACGAAGACCCCTGTGCTTCATGGTATGACGTGGTGATGCGACCGTTGTCTGGGTGAACGCAGCCCATGGAAAAGAAGACCCTTGCTTGAAGACGAGTGGCCGAGGGACTTGGATACCCCCTCGTGTGTACTGGCAGAGATCCAACTACAGCTGCTGCATGAGAAGAGGATAGATGCCCGCTGCCTTAGAGACACTGCTGCTCTGAGAGCAGAAAGGGATCTTTTCCTTCTTCCCTCCTGGACTTTTATCTGGAGGGCAGAAGAGATTTGATCCTTTGTAAATACTTATGTCATGGTAGAGATAATTAAAACTGTATATAATGTATTGTAGTATTTATTTGTACAGTCATTGTAATATATTCCCTTTCCCCCATTTGAGTCTCGTGTGGTGTCTGGAAAACCATCTCACACTGGGCTGAGATGTGGGAGGGGGTTTGGACTAGGGAATTGGATTTTGGGGCTCTTAAACCATGACACTCTATATTAATTTTCTTCAAGTGGAAACCTGCAGGCTGTACCTAAACTTTCTCATTCAATATCAAAGCTGGTAGGAGTTCCTATATGATCTCTTTGGGCTGTTGCTCAGAATCATAATGTTGCATTGCATACCCTCTCAGCCCTTTTCTATTCCTTCCAACTCACCTGTCATCTCACTTCTTTACTCAATTCTCTAAACATCATAGAGTACTAGAAAGGCTTTTGTTGCATCCCTTATATATATGCATCAAACCCCACACAGTAAGATCTTGGAGGTCTGGGGCTCTCTCTGTCTCCTAGAAGAGAATATAATAGAAGAACTTCAAGAGAGCCAAAGCATATTGATACATAATCAGGACAGAAAAATATGTTACAATTGGATGGAGACCAAACTGAAATGACCTGTGGCATAGTCAGTGCTATGCCTCCAGGTCTTGATTCCCCAAATCATCCAGGCTGGGAAGATGGCTAGGCCCTCCATGATTTCGGCCCTGCTGGATTGCCTTGGTTTTTTCCTTCTGTGAAAATCAGTGCACAGAAGAGAAGGAAGAGAGTGAAAACACTGGTACAAATTGATGTCTTTTCCCACCTAGAGGCAAAGCACAGCCAAGATGCACCTTACCTAAATCCCAAAGACCTTTACCCAAAGCACAGAAGTGTTCCCAGGACACTTTGTAGAGACAGAACCTGTTTGTACGAAATGTACTGTTCATAGAGAAGGCCTAATGTCACCACCACCAACAGTTCTTGTAGAACTACAATGTACTGATATACACGGCAAAAATAAAAATTCATAAAATGTAAGGCCAGTGGATATATTATTATCTCTGAAATAATGCTGGCTAGGGCACTACTTGACTTTGATTCTGTTCCAAGTCTGAGAGCATATATTTCTGTAGACAAAACAGAAAGTATCTAATCTTCATTTAAAGATCTTCACTGAAAAAGAATCCACCAGAACCATAGGCTGCTCTGTTGATTAATTAGCCTCATTGTGTGCTTTTAGACCTGTTGCTTGCATGAATTGGTTTCAGACAGTCAAGCTACACAAACCAGAGGGGAGTGGACTGACCAGCATGAAACATGTTTTCGTTTTCCCCACACCATTCCCTCTTACAGAGCAGGACAGAAGCCTCCAAGCCCTCCTCAGCTCAGAAAGAGATCCAGGTGTCTTGGACCTCATGCTTAGGCAGATCATCTGATGTAATATTAACATATAACACTGAATTGCCACTTTTTTCTGGAGGTATTTATCTTCTGAGCTTCTAAGGTAATAATGCAAGTAAACAATAAAGCATTAAAGAAAATGAAACATAATAAAAACAATTATTTAATTAATTTTAAAATAAAATCTTCATCTAAGGATTTCAGCTTTCTGCTTTTAAAAACACTTTGATTGCTTATAAATTATTTTATCACAATAGCCATTCACCTTGGCAACTTAATTTTATTCTATTCTTTTTTTTTTCCTTCCTAGATTTTGATTTTTGGTTGTTTGGAGTTTTTTTTCTCTAGACAATGCATCTCAGAAGTTTTCATGCATCTCCTTGACAGATACAAACATTATTCCCATTGTGTCCTTACTGAATAAAAAATTTAAAGTGCAGAGCTAACATTGGAAGATTGACTGGATTCTAAATGAACTTTCTGATACCAAATGTAAAACTAGGGGGAACAGAGAACCAGCAATGAAGAAAAATACAAGGTTAAGTATTGGAAATTAATTAGTGAGTTCATCAACAACAACTCTTTGATGGTCTGAACTGCTTCCAGAAAGATAAGGATACATTGTTTGAGAAAACAATTAAATCCCATCCCATACTTGCATAGAATTATTTCATATTCACATGCAAATCCAAAGACAAGGATACACTCAAAATACTAATGCAGTATATATGCACAGACTGTTTCTGCTCTTGTTAACACCACTATGAATCAGAGGTAAATTAACAATTGGTCTACAATACGAAATTAACAAGAGGTCTACTGCCATGATACTGAGGAAATTCAGACCATCTATCCTTGTCTTTCATCATCCTTTCTATCTGCAGTAATGTATTGGCTCCCTACAGACATCATTGTTTTGGGTGTTGCACAAACACGTAACTAGACTCAGAATCTTTTACCAGCAGGATTCAGTCACCCATACAACATGGGTGGACAGTCAGACTATACATCACCTTTATACCTCTCTAGATTCACTTTCATTCTATACCAGCGTGACTCCAAGAGTTTCCAAGACTTTACACAACAGGATCCATTCCTGCTGCGCTACTTGGTGGCAAAGGACAGGAACTCAAATCCAAATCCTCCTCCGTGTGGGATTCCTTGTGTATTCAGAAATGAGTAGTCAATTTAGAGCAAGCAGGACCAGGTCCTTTCTTCTGCTCTCCAGCTAAACCTGTTGGCTCCGGATGAAGGAAGCAGACTGACAATGAGTAGGTAGGTTTAGAGTGGTGCCTGCTAGAGTCGCTTCCAGGCTGTTCTACCCTTCACCTTTATCTGGGACCCCAATAAGGTATTGAACTGGACTTTGGAGAAGCCAGGATCCTTGTCATCATATCAGTCCTTGGCATACAGGGACAGGTGCTCCAGCAGGACTTACTGCTTCTGCAGGCAAATGCTAATAGTTTTGACTGTGTGCCTGCGGCAGGACACGCTCCCGTGGAGCCTCTGCCGCGGCTGTCACCACGCAGCAGCAGAGGCCTCATCCACCAGGTTCCTGTGCACACTGAAGTCACTGGGAGTTCACTCCCCAGCTAATTTTCCTCTCTTGACTTAGAAGGAAGCAGGGACTCATTGAAGTCACCTTCTCTTGCAGCCTGCTATTCTATATCACTTTACCTTTCTGCATTTCTTCCCCAGGATGGGACCAGTGTTTCACTGACTTTCCTCGCTGGTGCCATTCAGATAGCATAGGCTGGGATGTGAGCAGAGAATGGTCTCAAATTCTTCCTTTCAGATAATAATGGGCTGTAGAAAAGGGTTTATTGTTTCTGTGATAATGCTATGTGATGACTAAATCTGGTGAGGAAATGGCCATCCAAGCATTACTGTAATAATGCAAGCACTCATTTATTTATCCTTTGATGAGGTTCCAAAGAACCTAATCAAGTTAGAGACTCTTTATTGTTACTTTTCTTAGGCAGGATTTTGACAACTTATTTGATGTTTAAAGCAGAATGTTTTTAACTGTCAGTTTGGTTTTTATTTTATATTTTTTGAGTTGGTGAAAAATAAGACTGACTATAGCCACATGTTTCTGATGTGCAACACATCCTAAAAAGAAGTGTTTTTCTTGCACTCTCTTCACACTTCAGTAATGAACATGGGAGATTGCATCTAGAGGTAGGACTGAGTGTAGTGGATTCAAGACTATATGGCCTGAGTGTAGGGGGTTCAATAGCTTGAGTGAGTTAAGGCTCTGGTATAATTCCACAGTCGAAGTTCCCCATACATTCAGTATGAAGAAGCAGTATGAACCAGCAGGGGAGGATTACAGCATTAGATATTAAATGTCTCAATTAGCAAGTAGTGGGAATCCTCTCTGCCTTGTTCATGTTTCCTCCCAGTCCCACACCACACACTTCTGGGAATCAGAATTAGAGTCTTAGACTTCTGGGAATCAGAAGTGCAAGCAAAAGGGATTTGGGGTCAATTTCAAAAGAGTTGAGGGGATGATGCACATGGTTTCTTCCCTTTCCAGAGGAAATCAGTGGAAGACAGGCCTGACATAAGTCACAGGGATTTACTCATCCTGATCAAATACATTTCTGATTTGCAAAGATACCTCTGAGAAGTGTCCTCATGGCACTTCTTCCCTGTAGGGCAGTGTCACAGTGCACTGTTTTATGCATATTTTGTGAAAATATACATAACTTGTAACTTTACCCTCTTTCATATATTGGAAACAATACTTTTTCTGTAGGTAAAAGTAACAGTAAAGTAAATACAATTTGGATGCAGTTTCCTGAATTCCTAGATTAGGCCTTGAGCTGATTCCAGGCAAGCAGCCTCTCAGACCACCTCAGGTGCCAAGACTTTCTAACATATTTCAGTGCACTGATCAATAGGGTTCTTTTTCCCTTCCTAGCCACACATGCTGCACAAGGTGAAAAAAAATGCCACTGAATTAATATTTATTTTGCAACATAAAAGAGCCCAGCACTATCTACAAATGTTCTAATTAATTTGGATTAATTTCATGTGCAAAGTTTGGCTCTGAAGGTGTTGATGGAGTAATACATCAAAGAGGCTTCACCTCTGTAAAAAATCAATGCTAAAGTAACCTTGATTACTGTCTCTGTTGATGTCACACATAACACTAATCAGTCATCGTTTGCACTGAAGACTATCATGAACAAATATTATTTGTTCTCTTATTGGCGTTTTTGAGACCCAGGGATAATATTCACTGCAGCTCTCTAACAGGAGGTTTTCACCTTAGGGAAATTGTATGAGTTGCTCAGGAGCACATGGTCCAAGAAAAAAACTGAATGAATCTGAAAGTCAAAAATAAGGAGGCATTCAGTGCCATGGAACAAGGAGACCCTTGTCTTCCTCCTGTCTTCTCATCCTTCCCTCTCTTCATCTTTCCCTTCCTCTTGTTCCTTTTCGTCTTTCATCTTTTTCTCCTCTCTCTCTTTTTCTTTTCCTTTTCTTCCCCTCTCTTCTCACTTTCTCACACCCAACTCAGAACCAGAAAGTGCATTTGACAGTGGCAGATTTCTGAAGGGAATGCTTTGCAATACAAACAGGGGATCTCTAGAGACGCTGGGTCTGAAATACCTGACCTGTGAGGTATCTAAGCCTAATACAACCAAACAAAATATCAAAGTAAAAGCACCCAGCTCACCTTTAATAAGGCTCACTATTGATTTTTGTGATTGCTCCTTTTGTTCTTCAAAGCAAGCAAACATCTGCCACCCAGCTCCTGCTCTCCTGTCCCCTCCTTTTTGATTATTCTTATTACTTTTCAGGCCCTCAGGAGTCCCTCCTTTCACCCTTCAAGTTCCTGTAACTCATTCGATCCCATTTATTTCAGTGTGGCAAGTTCATGCTGCTTCAAGCAGTCCCTGAAACCAATTTCTGTATTTATGTTGGCTTCAGGGTATCTTGGATCAACTTTCAAGTATTAACAAGCATGGGTCCACACCTTACCTGGGCTTTCCACAAGGTGCCTCTTGACTGAGATTGTATGCAAGTGACAGCTCTCCCTCCCTGGTTCTTCTTATATGGCAGGCAGCCTGACCCCACACTAGGGCTCAATGAACACTATGGCACAAGCACTCTTTGGGGTTTGTCCCACAGTCCTGCTCCCCTGCTTGTTCACACTGAAGAGCATTGTGGCTTCATCCATGATTTATCCTCCTCCTGAATGAAAAAAAACCTGGCCAGGAAGGGGGACAGTGCAAAACCAGGCATCATCCCAGCATGGGTTCAGACTTAAATAAAAAACACGTGTGAGGAGTTGAATTCCTAAACAAATCTGTTCTTTTATAAGGAAATCCTCTGTGGATCAAACTTGTAACTAAGTTATTCCACCTCTACTCACATGTCATCTTACTTTTTCCCCTCACATATTGTCTGTGTGCATTCCCCCAGGGATAAAATCCAGTTTATACATATTTGTCATGAGAACAAATCACAGAGGAGAGAAGTTTGAGAAGGCTTCTTGTATTTTTTCTAGTTTAGATAGAATAAATTAACTCAGAACAGAAAAATATCTTAAGATGCTTCTGTCACAGAAACAGTCAAGCATGACTTATGGATTTCAGCTGATGGAAAACATGTTTAAAAATTCATCATGATTTTTAGATACAGTCTGAATAGCAAGTGTTTATTTACCAGTTGAAAAACGGGGCTTTAGATCTCCTATATAGGTTCTGCTTAGTATAGCAGATGGTACCCCTATAGTGACACACTGTTTTCAAAGCCACATTGAGAAAACCTCCTTATTTCAATCCATGTTACATCTGTCCCTGAATAGGATGAATTAACCACAAATACACAAAGAATGAAAACAAATCTTAAACCCAAAATTGAGTGGCTATGAAAAATGTACATACTGAAAATGTGCCAGATTCCTTTATTTAGAATAAAGGATGGCATTAAAGCCTCTTAATTTTGTCAAATACACTTCTTCAGAGAGGACAGAAGGCTTGATTTTCATATTTAATGTTGAGTTGTGAACTATGGTCATTTCCCTTGCCTTTGTCAAAACACTAGACAGCAGTGGGGAGAAAAAACAAGGGGATGGCAAAGGTAGGGGAAATAAAGTGCTGTTGGTGTTCTCAGGATCCAAGGCGACTGGTCAGTCACGGATGGATGCTTTGGGCTGGCAGCCTGGCCATAGCAGATGTTGCTCTGGACCCTGGCTCCCTTCCCAGGTCTGGGATGTCATCTGGTTTATTTAGTCAGGCCCCTTTTCTTTACCAGTCTTTTTAAGACTGGACAGAGCTAGACAGGCTGTCTCCTCTTATCATGCTGATAACCATGCAGTGCAGTAGATCTCAGAGACAAGTGATAAGCAAAGAAAAAAACACATACACACACACACACACAGAGGAGCAAAATGGCTGTGGATGAATCAGAAAGAAAGGAAAAAGAAAGTTCAGTTCTTTGTTGATTCAGTGGTAAATGTCCATAGTGTGTCACTGAAGTTATAATGTTTATGAAGACGGGATGATGCATGAGGCTGAGAGACTTGAAAAAACAAAATGGAGATTTTATTTTGGCCTGCTCAAGGAAATTTTCTGTATTCCTTTAATGTATGAATTTTTACAAAAATATTAATGAATGGATGAATTATCAGAATGAAAAACATTATCTGACACATTCATTTTAGCCTTATTGTTTATCATCTTTGGTTGGTTTAGTCTTCCAGTTTCACTTTCGAATTTTCTCTCAAGCTCTACCCCTCTTCCATCACAATTTGTTGGGATAAGGGAATTTACTGCATTTTAAAATAATCTGACTGATGAGACTATTTTAGGAAAGGCCTGTTGAACCACCAGCACTATGACACCTTCTGTACTGTGTCAGGGCTTGACTGATCCCTTGATTGCTTTAGAATCAATGAAAATTGCTTTGCTTCTTTTCCCTGGGCAGGTAAAGCATTAGAGACCCTGAAGACAGCACCCAAACAAAGCTACATAATTAAAGTACGATTTCTTTGATACACAGTTTTATTCTCAACTCCACACAAATATTTTCCATCTGAAGGACATTTGAATAGAAACAATCTGTGGTGAGAGAAAAAAGGATGCAACTTGGAAGACTCCTTCATTGCAATTTCTTAGGCGTTTTCTCAGTTTTCAAGCATCCTAAAGGTGGTAAAAGTTCACCTGTACTATGACTTACTGCCATAAAAATGGAAAAAAAGTTAGCAGCAAGCAAGGTGACACAGTAATAGATCCAATGCTGAAAAAGGCTTCTTGAAGAACAAAACTGCATTCAAATGCCAGCAGGGGTGAAACATTAAACTTTCAATCTATTCCTTGGTTAGTAAAGAATAAATCCTTTTTGTCTTGCAGGTAAGTGAACGCTTCTTTTTGTCTGTGGCCTGGCAGTCTATCTGCTATGGGGTCCTGGCTTGCAAGACTCTGTTTGGGCTAGATCAGTAAACAGCCATCCTGCAACTCCTACATAAACCCAGCTTTTCAACCAGCTAATACACAGCTGAAACATGAGCTTAAAAATAGGTTGAATCTAAATAGGAGTCTTAGAAAATCAAGCTGGAAGAATTAAAGAGAATACACAAAGTCTGACAAAATAAAGGTTTGGGGGTTTGTTGTTGTTTCTGTTGTTATTTTAGGGGCTTTGTTTGTACATGTTCTCAATAGATGCTGGTGAAAGGTTGTGTTCCATGTTTCTTTAAGATCATGGACAAGAAAGAAAAGCTGGTAATGGTGTCTTAAGTAGCAACGGACATGACAACAGCAAAAGTGACAGGGAAAATGACTTCCAGAAGTTTCAGAACATGTGTTGCGTTGAAATAGTTACTTAAATAAAGCTGGAATATTTCCTAGAGCTAGAGATGTAAGTAGACATGAGCATGGCAGGTAACTAATGATATAAGTATGACGAGAAAGAAGTAAAAAGTAAAGAGGAGGGCTCAGGGCATCTAATTTTAGATGCCTACAAGGCATATAACATAATCAGAATCAAGAATTTTAGGTCCTTTCCACAGACAACAAGAAGAAATAAGGCACTTTGAGCATTATTCACCAGTCTCCTGTCAATATCTCCTTCAGGTCAAGATGCATGATACCCTTTAAAATGTTTGGTTCCTTCCATAGACTACAAGAATTTTGGATGTTTGTCTCAGCAGCTAGATGAATCCCACCTCACTGAAAAATTCTATGGGAAGGTAAATGCACTGAGTATGAACTATATTAGTGGTTTAGTGCAAAGGAGAGATATCTTTTCATGTGAATTTGCCTTTCAACTATACTGGGAGCCTTATAGAACCAATTTATAGTGCTCAGGTGCTGTAGGCAAAATTGTTTCCCTCTCAGTGCAACTGAGGCCAATGTCAGACAGCAAGACACCACATGCAAGATGAATTATTACACATTTACTATATACAACTTTGCATTAAACCCCATTTATTTTCATCGTATTGAATATGCATATGTACAATGTAACTGTGAATCGTGAATGGAAGATTCAGATCATCCTAAAAGCATCACTCTCTGTATCTTTTTATAATTAACCAGCAGTATCACAAATACATAGATACCGTCTACATGCCAAGACACTGTGTGGCATTTGCACAATAATTTCAATGACTTCCACAAACACAAATATTTGACAAACATAACAAGTAGTGTTGATCTCCAGATGCACAAGGGACATAACAATGATTTCCAGTTGCCCAGCTGGAATTACTGCTTCTGCTTCAACTAGCTTGCCAAACACTTCTCTAATCCTCTGCACTTCCTGAAAATAATAATAATAATATTGAAGTATCCTTGAAGTCAACAGTCATAAATTGATTGAATAAGAATTAAGTGAAAAATAAATGAAAGCAGGTCTTCAGCTGGGTTACTCAATTTCAAACGGGAAAACTTTGACAAATTACATGAACAAGCAAGTGAAGTCAATGGAAGCAATGAGTTCAGGGGCTTGCAGTGTGACAGATTCCTCCAAACTCTTTAAGTCAGCAGTGAAAAGTTATCTGAAACTTGCACATCAAGCAAGTGAGAACAAAACTTTCAGAAAAGGTTTCCAAAGGCATTTGGATGTATAGCCACCTCAAAAAGGACATTAAGAGTAAGCATAAAGCCGACGAGAAATTGAGGGAAAAAAAGGATTGATCAGCAAATAAAGGTACACCTTAGAGGTCACGAAGTGTAGAAATAATGTAAGAATTGCCAACAGCCACGCTGAGTTAGGCCTTTCAAAGTATATTAAAACAAATAACAAAAAAAGCTCTTCAGTCACATAAATAAAAGAGAGTAGCAAAAGTAGAAACAGTATCATATACGGCAAGGTTGGGTAGGGATAAGACAATATATGTCTGGTTCTAAGTATTTAGCCTCATTTTCCAGTAAAGAGTCCTTGAAAAGGCCAGAGAGACAATAAAAATATAGAAGTGAAAACAAAGTATCTATATGCAAGAGAAAGAAAATCAGTACCTTACCTAAATAAATAAACAAACAAATAAATTATAGAGACAATTTAAAAATTACAGCCTTTCTAGAATTTAAATTAACCACTGCCAGTTAAATATTCTAACTACAGACTAATATACTAAAGAGTAACAGTTGGTCTCTGATCTTATAATGTATAAATTATCTGCTCCTCGGTGACAAAGCTTCAAAGCTTGAGAAGTCATCTCCTATCCTGCCCATTAACCATTTAAAATAGCTTGTGTTTATCCTGGGAATTAGAAGAGGTGAGATTTATACCTCGCTTGGCAGAAAGGGACTTGAACGGACAGTGTTGCTGAGACAGAGCAGATGTGGTTCACTTCTGACTAATTTAGGGGAGATAGGGTTTGCCACCTCTTTCTGCTCATTCTGGCCCAATCAACAGGTGCTCAGTTAAGTTCAGTTTTCATATCACCTTACTGAGTTTCAGCTTGAGTCTCTGGATTCTGCCTGTGAAGTTATTCTATAAAAGGTGGGGCATTTGCACCTTCTCCTTCCTGTGCTCCTCACCCTTTTTCAGGAGAAGGGCTTCTGGCTGTAGCAGGCAATGTGTAACTATTCATCATGGAAACTGAGGAAAGAGCCTGCAGGCTGCTTATCGTCTGCAGACTTTCCTTTTTGTCTAGTCCTGAGTAATTGAAGAACTGAGATTCAAGTTTCTTAGTGTTAACATGTGTGGAGGGCATTTGGTGAATTAAGTATGGCACACAGCTAGCAAACAAACAGCAGTCCACTAATATTTAGATAAACAAGATCCTTATGCAATAATCAGATTTCAGGACTTTATACTCAAGTAGCCTAAATTTCACATTGCTTAGACACGTTCTATCTCTGACCCAACAAATCTGGCCTTCTTTTTGGCACTGTGGCACAGCACAACTGAAAAAAAAAATCAACTCACCCAGGGATTAGAGACACAGGCTTGAATTTAGTTAGATAGAGAAAAATAAAAACATGTTTTAAATCAGACCTCTCATTTCTGGCATGAATGTTGCAGTAGAAAAAGATGAGACATCATTGCTGCCCTAAGCCTGCCAGCTTTGTTCTGAGTACAGAGATGTAGATCAGAGCTCTCCAGGAATTTTAGCCAGGACAGTACTTTGTTTTTAGTACAAATTTGATAAGTAGACTGAAAAATATAAGAAAATAAAATGCTCAAGCTATGCAACTCACACGAATTTTGAAGACAACTGTTTGAAGACTGTGGAAGCTTCTGCTTTTATTTCAGGGGGATGCTTGGCAGAGGTACCTGAGTGAAAAGTCATTTGGAGATATAATTCTATGTGGGACAAGGAGATAGACTGCTGTTATGATAGTTAAAAAAAAAAAGAAAAAAAGAAAAAAGAAAGAAAGAAGATCTTGTCTTTTATTATTGCATAAGATATAGAGGATAAAATAGATCAAAAATCACTTCAAATTTTTGTTCATATAAGTAGAAGGATCGAATACTTTTAATAATAAATTTCTTGTTTGAAAATCTTTTTGTTTTGTTTTGCTTTATACTAAAGATTACTACCAGCAGGACATTAAAATGGATTATGAAAGATTTATACATTCATTAATTCCATGGCAAAGGTCATTTATATCACTGGGTAAAGACAATGAGAAATGCTTTTTTTGTGAAACAAGGCTTCTTAATGAGACCACCTACTCTTTTCTTCCCTGCTGAAACCAGTTAGATGTATCAATTATTTGTTCTAACAGGAAGAGCTGTATAATAGTCAAAGAAGGAATGTAAGCCAAGTATTTTTATATACAGAACGACTATAAGAGGAACTAAGTTTTAAATAATAATCTGTAAGAGAAAGAGGTAACCTTGTTCTGGATAGGAATTAGGCAGCTTGATTCCAAGGACTTAGCAGACCTACATCATGTGTCTGGAGTTTCAGGGAGGATATGGAAACTGTTGGGTACCCAAAACAACAAAGTTTTGGTGAGACTTTCCAAGGTGCTCTGATGACTAAGTGTTGATTTGAAACTATTTGTGCTCCAGTGCACCAAGAAGACACCTCTTTGTGCTGTTAAGTATCCAAACACTTCTGTGGTATTTCAGCTATAGGGTCCCCTGGACAAGAAAGACATGGACTTATTAAAGTGGGTCCAGAGGAGGCCACAAAAATGATCAGGGGGCTGGGACTCCTCCACTGTGAAGACAGGCTGAGAGAGTTAGCATTGTACAGCCAGGAGAAGGCAAGCTACAGGGAGACCTCAATGTGGTCTTCCAGAACTTAAAGGAAATCTTGGATTTACCTTGGGTGTGTCAAGCAACCTGACCTAAAAATCTGCAGAAAGAGGTACTGATTTGGAGACAAAAAATTGTCATTTTTGAACCTTGAAATGGTGAAAAGAAAGGAAAGGGGAAAAAAAAAAAAAAAGAAAGGAAAAGCCCTTCAACAGGTCTTACATTTATGTGTAAAACTAAATTATGCCAAAGTGGGATTATGAGCACAGTAGGAATCAGGCACGATAAAAAACACTTTCGTGAGAATCTTATTAGCATTGTTTTCAATCCAAGAACAGAATAAACATGTAACTGCTCAGCTTAGCCAATTTCTAAGCCAGCGTTCATCTGACAGGATGAGAAATACCTAAGGAAACCACCCAAATTCTGCAGAGAGAGGACTGAGCGATGGCTCCACTCCAGTGTGCACAGCAAACACACAGGAGTTACCTGCCTCTTGGAGGCTGCGGTGACGGTTGAAGAGTTAACAGCACACGTCTCAGGCTGCAGGCAAATGAGACTTCTACCCTGCTGGAGCATGTTGGTCGGACACGTGCCCCCTGCCCTTCCTTAAAACTACAGAGACATGACATTTCAACTTGAACAAGCGAGCCGTCCATAGAAAAATAACACCATGACAACTGTCTGTCGGAGGAGCTGCCTCCCCGGGTGTGAGATCCTTATCGCCTGAGCATACATCCCCTCTTAACAAAACAAATGTGCCTCAGAACCTGGTGGGGTTTTAGCACAACTTTGAAACCTCTTTCTTTGTGGAGCTCCCTATGAACTGCCTGCTGATAGGTGTTATTTAAAAATGCTGGTGACATCAAGATAGAAAGGCTATAGTTGCTGCTGAAGTCACAAATGGGAAAAAGAAAGGAAAGTGAAAATTCTTCTTAGCTGTTATCGTCTAGGACTCGTGTGGTTCTCTTGTGTCTGAGAATGCGCTTTTTGTTTGTCTTTGCATTATTGCCTGTGAACAACAGAGATTTCTTTCTTTCTTTTTGAGTTCTTTTCCATCACCAGGGTGCTATTCACTCCCTCAGAGCAGTGAAGGGTCTGAATCTGGAATTTTGCACAAGAACTTAACTTTAACGCTTAGGGGAATAGTCCCACTGAAAGCACTAAGAGTGCTCGATCGTGAGTTCTATTGAAAGACATTTTCTTCAAAATGATAGTTCATTCCCTTATCATTTCACTCATCAAAGCAATGTTAGATAGAGCTTTAAAATCAACGCTTAAATAAACCAAAATAAAGATCTTGAATTGGTGTTTTTGAAACCACATTTAGACCAACATTGTGATAGAAAAAAAAATTAAAAAGAGTATTGTGGGCATGCAATTCATTTTTTAGCCTAGCCCTTTAACAGATTTTGTTTGTCCTTTTAAGTCGCAGTATATACAGTGTACAGCTTTCATTGTGAAATTAAATTCACAATGTTTCATGCAACATGATTATTCCTTTGCCACCAACTAATTATCTAAAAACCAAAACAGAACAATAAAATATATGAATTATTGCAGAACACTCATGGCAGATGCTTGCACTTTTGCAAGTTTCATTTTATTCAAGTCATTTTCATCTCTCAGCATTTTTAAGTTATTGAAGGATTTTTTTTTTATTTTTTTTTTAGTTTTCCTTTGGTTTAGAGTATTTTTATTTTTTAACATAAATGTAAATAAATAGATGTGTGT
The DNA here is from genome assembly GCF_036250125.1 of Pseudopipra pipra. Lineage (NCBI taxonomy): Eukaryota > Metazoa > Chordata > Aves > Passeriformes > Pipridae > Pseudopipra > Pseudopipra pipra. The sequence goes on along the minus strand of NC_087581.1, from coordinate 5,427,429 downwards.
ATGCAAATGGGTGTGCATACACATATCACACACACTTCATGTGAGGTGCAGGAGCTGAACATAGAGTAGTGACTGAATAGTTTTTAAAGAGAACAATACTGTAAAAAATATATTTCAATAAGACTACCAAAATTTAATATTCTGGAAGAGTAACTTATATTGTAGGAAGGAAATTATAGATAACACATGCAAATATTGACACACCATAGTTACTTAATTCCTCCCTAATTACTAAAAAGATTTATAGGATCATGGAATTGTAGCTATAAACCTTATGGTTTCCTTGGCAAAAGTTCAGCTGATTAATTTAGGAGAGAGATGACTTAGAGACAACCAGATTCCTGACTTTAGTGAGATCAGATGGAAATTTCAGTCTCCAGAGGATTATCCAATCAAGTCAACAACTACAGAAATATTGATGGGCACCACCAAGGGGATTACTTCTACACTTTAAGATATAGGTATCTTCAAGTGTTTTGTTAAATGCAGCCTTCAAAACTAGACACACACAAGAAAATATATTTGTATGCAAATTGTGCTTTCTGCTTTAAGTTGCTAATCATGGTAATTTTTGTTGTAATTGTATGTTTCCCCATGTGGAAAAATGTTACTGTGGTGCATTGAATACGCAGCACAACCAATTTTGTGTCGCCTTAACAACAGGCTAACCATTCATTAACTATAGTAAGGCTAGTCCAAAGAAAGATAACAAGCCAGCTGTCTCAGTAGCTTCCAAACAACTTGCCATCACCCAAAATAAATTTCATCTTGCTCTTGGACACTCTAATGACCATAGCCCCAGCTCTTTACATCAATAATGCAAGTGCAAAATTAATATGTCATTGTGTTGTATCATCTGAGAAAACTGGAAGCAGACTGAACATATTTTGTGGAAGACCTAAGAATCACAAAAAACTGCTGCATTCTGGACTGGTTCATAGCTGATGGCAGGTGAGAGTTTCAGTCTTTTAACAGTTGCCAGGATCTAACAAGGACACCTTTGTCTGCTAATCTCAGCAGAACTGGCTAAAGGTAGATTCTGAGTGCATTTTGCCATCTGAACTTTAGCACTGCATTTGCAAAAAATCAACCTCTGCCTACAAAGAAGAAGGGAGCATTTACAAACATAGAAGCCCATGTAGCGTTTTACCAACAGCTACATCATTATTTACTTCTTGCAAGGCACTCCAAAAATAGCTCATTCCACTCTTCAGACCCCCCAGACTAGAGTAATCTGCAGTACAGTCACTATTCCTAACATCTGCTATTTTTTTCTGTCTTTCTCTTTTTTTTCTTTATACAAAGCTGCACTTGGTGGATTTCAGCTGCTATCCAGCTATTTGGCAAAGGGATGTGAGAATCTAGCTTCTTACAGGCTTTCAGTATGTGTGGGATCGAGGTAGCACAGCAGTTCCCTCCTTTTTCTGAGACTGCTGCCGCAGCAGCTCCAACAACAAAAATGCACAGTCGGCGGTTTCTTTATTTTCATCTTTGTAGTGTTCTTGGCACAGAATTCTGGAATGGATAAATTAAAATGGTGTCTGCCTAATCCCTCCGAGAGATTTGTTTGCAACTTCGACTCTGGCATTTTTCTTGAGCAAACTTAAAAAATGTTTTGGGTTTTTTGAGCTGGATTCTCATTTTGGTGTAATTGATTTTAATATGTAACATACATAATGTGTTCTTTAAGCTCTAAGGTACAAGTTAAGCAGCAAGGTAGTTCACCTGATGACATGTGAGACATACATCCATGTTATACCGAAACACACACCAAAGGACTTTATTTCATATCTCATTTACTTTTAATAAGATCATCTAAGAGAGACCAGGAAACATGGTATGTCATGTCTGAGAATCTTTGTTTCTTTATTTTTTCTTTTCTTCTTTCTTTGAAAAGACCTTTGCCATGCTTCTGTATTAAAAAACCACACTTCACAACAAAAGCATGTCAGATAGATGCTCCTGGAGAATTAATTTTTATGTATATAGGAGTATGCAATAGAAAGTAGTTCTTGTTATCAGGGCTGAGATGTTTACAAGAAACACCACTTCCAAATTTAAAAGATATCCTGTTCTCTTTAGAAATCAGATCTTTGAAACCTTTGTAACAATTATGAGTTTGGCAGCTTCTTTTAAAAGGGTGCAGATACTCTGCCATTAAACCGTGGTCAAAGATAATCACAATGTTTAAATAATTAGTTCAGAGAGTACCAGAGCTAATAAATACCTGCTTCCAGCTTTTCTTCTTTCTCTCTGCATTACTTTCACCACGTGAATTCTCTGATGTTTAATAAAGTATGAGCATCTGAAGGTTTCACTAAGGGGAGTATGACAACAGTGTCTTTCAAGTTGTGTATTTTCCCAGAATAAACGGCATTGTAGTAGCACATGACAGAATGTCTTTGAAAACTTTATTTTTCTCTCAAGTTTGGATGAAGCCAACCAATTGTGTAAAAAGATATTGTTGGTGGACAGGAAGAGAATGGGAGAGAGCATATATTTGATGCAGACACACAAAAAACATGATTATTCAGCACAGAAAATAAAGTGTGTTGTATTCCAAATGTGATTAAACTAGCTGCAGACATCTATATAGCTGATAGCTATGACTAAATCTCTTTATTAAAAAAAAAACACACACACAAAAAAACCCAAAAACAAACAAACAAACAAAAAACAAAAAACAAACAAAAACTATTTAAGAGAAGATGCTGATCTTAGGAGGGGAGGCATGTTGCTCTCCCTCTCCCTTTTCCTTTCTGTTGACTATAAGAGGGCCCAGAGGATCTCATTCAGATGTTGATTGTCCACTGTGTTTCCTTAGATGGATAGTACCCTTTCAGTCCCTGTGACCCAGTCCATCCAGCTATACCTCCACCTTGTATCAGAAAAAACACCTTTACTTTCCAGGATATTATGCCTATGATGTTTCAGATAATCTTGTTCTCAAATTTATCACAGGAAAATGCAGTAAGCAGAAGGTAATTTTTTTCTGTAAGTTTGCTTTCTACATACAGCAAAATGCAGCTTGTGAATCAGTCCAAAGAAACATATTGAAAACTCATCAGTGTAATAAATAACCCTTACATTCAAATGAAATAAACCAAGAAAGGATAGTATCTTAGTCATTTCTGTGTCTTTTGTGAGTTCTGAGGCTCCCCCAGTTCTTTAACAGAGATTTTAATGTTATTCCATTCCTTCCTACACAGATTGTTATGCTACGTTTCTTTCCTTGTGCTTTCTCCTGAGCACCTTCTCTGAGTATGTGAAATGATATGAGGAGGATCTATCTATAATTGGTTTTGTTTCCCCCCCCCATCTTCTCTTTTCTTTCCCTATTGCAAAATATTTAATTTCTGCTGAGGATCTGCCATATTTTGCATATATGTATGAAGGATGATGAGTTTAAAAAGGTTGCTATGAACATGGAAATATTAGATAAAATTATAGACAAACCATGAAAATAATACATACCATCATAGGACAAAGATAGAAGGGAGGATTATGTGGTCTAGATCAAGTTCTTGTTTATTGCAGGCTATTAAACATGACTGAGTTGCCTTTATGTTAATTACAATACTAGGCATCTGTCAGACACACATCTGTCCAGAAGTGTCTGGAGACTGAGAAAAAATGACTACTCACTGGAGTTTTTCACTTTAAACATCCTCATCTTTTGTTAAGCAAATAAAAGTGAATAAGTAAAAAAAGACACCTTGTCTGTAATTGAGATTTATCTGCCTTTCTTTTTCAGTCATTTTTATTCTTCAATTTTGGTCAGTATTGGGGGGGCGGAGGGGAAGTAAAAAAACTTTCCCCTCCTTTTGCATCCAGTTACAGTAAGCAAACTGGTATAAACTAATTTCAAAAACTAGAAAAGGGAACCTCTCCCCAGGAGGCTGAGATCCACAAGACTATCTCTCTTTCAAACTCTGCTCCTGTAGGAAGACAGTAAAATATCACATGAAATAAGACTGAGGCGTTCAAGAAGCTCACAATTCTAAGTCATAACTGGTTTCCTGAAGTCTGACAGTTTCATATTCATACTACTATAGCCCATGTAGAAAATAATGAATTTAGGTATGAGTAATAAGTCTAAGCTACCTTCCACCAAATGTGAGCTGAGTCATCTAATCAGCCTTAAATGGTTCAAAGCATTTTGTGGAGATTTGATTACACCAGAATATTGTATTCTGGGTTTTTCTTCATAAAAAATAAAAGACTTGATCACCTGCTGGGGATGAACATCTCCAGTGATTAGAGATTCCACTGAAGCTTCAGCATCACTTGAATAGGTTTTTTCTCTTCCATTTGGTCAGATTAAGCTTTGACTCTCCCCTCTCAGATTTCATTCAATCTTTAAGGCATGAAATGTGCTGTTAGCAGTACAATCTACCGAGAAAAAGGTGCTGGGCTGGTATGGTGGGCCTTATTGGTGAGGCACTGTGTCACATTAGAAAACTTTGCTTTGCTTGTACCAGTCTGCAGGGTCAGAACAGAAGCCCCTACACCAGGATCCTGTACACTGAGGAGGTACTTGGTGCAGGCAAGGGAACAAGATGTCAGCAGCTGCCCCAGGATGGAGGAGAAGAGGGACTAAACCCATCAAAACAAAGTCCATTGTCTATTGTCTCAGGTGTCCTCTGAAATAAGAAGGGATCTGAATCACTATTATAAGGCATCGTGATATAATATTTATATGTGAAGAGTCTAAGTGCATCTTCCTATGAAAACAAGAAACTGTGGGAAACCCTCTTTTGACGAGATGACTGTAAGTACTAACCAGCTCAAAATTAAGACTCTCTATTTCTCTGGCAACTCATTATCACCTATTAAAAACCATCAGTGGCTAATTATGAAAGTACTATTGTGAGTGTGTGTATGTAGGTATATGTAAGTGTGTGTGTGACCACTGCAACACTTAGTTTTGTCCTGACCCCACAGCTGACCGTCCAGACCCTGAAGCATGAAGACTGGTGACCTTTCCAACATTTTTTTAGCTTCTGTAATGGCAAAACTGTTATTACTGGCAATAAAATTACTCAGACCTTTTCTAAAATCCTGATATTGCAGTTGCCTTTAGTGACCCTGTCTGACAGAGAATTATTCAGGTTGATGATCAGCTACATTAAAAAAAAAAAAAAAAAAAAGGCAAAGAAAACAAAACAACATTTTCTTTTATTGGTTTAAAATTTACTGCCTTTTAATTTCAGAGAGAGAAAAGTAGGGAGCCACTATTGCTCCATCTCACTGACATCAAAAATGGATAAATGAATCAATGTAAAACCTCATGAAAATGAAGCAGTTTAACTATTGTTATATATTGGTACATTCTGATTCTGAAACATTTTCATTTTTTTTCTGTATAACTTTTCCTCTTTCGACTCCAGGCAAAGACTTAAAGGATTACAGGCATCACCATATTTTGGCTGTGAAACAGAGGTTTAGTGGGGACAGATAATCATTGTATCTCTCAATAAGATTTAGAGGTTTCATTCCAGTCTGGAAAAACTCTGATCCTCAGAGAGATCATCCACACTGATGGGACCCTGAGGCACCTGTGGACCTGTGGTCCTTACTGTCCCTGATCACAGTTCAGGACCCCATTTTGGGCACTGGCAGTCCCACTTAGGCTGTAGGATGTTGATCTCTATCTTCCCACAGCCCTGTCCAGCCTGAGCATGGGCCCTACCAAAGCCGGGCCCACCTTCAGGCTGATGTCCCAGTCCGGCCTCAGTCCATCCCTCTCCCTAGGGAAGTGCCCTGATCCTGGAAGGAGCAGCCCTGGCTGTTCAGGGGTTCCTCATGGCCCGTGTCCCCCAGGATGCCCTCAGCTCGGGTAACACCATGTAGCACATGATCCAGAGAAGTTTCTGTTTGCAATTGAAAACAAAAAATAGCTGTGTTAAAGCCTCAAGCTTTATCACAAATCTAAATATGATGAGAATCACCATAAATAATTCCATATAAAATTTATTACTTCAGAGGACATTTTCCCCTTTTTTATTCAACCAAGCTGGTACAACCACAAATGCAGGGAAGAGAGTTTCATGGAAGTGCATTGCCTTGTTAAATCCCTGCATCCTTGTGGCAGATGTGACCTTAATCTCCTTATTCTTTGTATTAGGACATCATCCTCTTCATATATTTTAGCAAGGAGCCATTAGAATAAATTATTTCATAGTTATTCTTAGCACTTTTACTGATCCTTTAGACATTTCATCTCTGTGAAAGTAAGAGCACTAACTGCAGTGTAGGAAACTCCTCTGAGCTATTCCAGATACATCTCTGCAATCACTGATTGCCTGTGCAGCAAGTGTCCCTCAACTCTGATCTGTCCTAATTTGCTGGACTAACTGAGCATACTATACAGTGTCTGCTCCACTATTCTAGCTCATTGACAGGACATAAGAAAATTTGCTAAGTATTTTCTCACTCCAGTTCGCTATGCAGGTGTGTTTGTACATTCTCAGAGGTGAAAAGGTGACAGGGACACTGGCAGATGACTTGTATGTAACTTCAGGCTAAGAGACTTCACAGAGAAGTGAAATTCTTCTTTTAAGCAAGGAGCAAACCTAGAAAGCAAACCTCAGAAATTATGATACACAGACTTTCTCAATGACACCAAAGAGATCCCACAGAGTATGTTTTAAGCCAGGAACACCCTAAAAGGAGTTCCTGAACTGGTAACATCAAGGCAAAGAATATCTTCCCTGACAGAGGATGATTTCCTCTTACTCATCTGTTGTGTTTGTCTAAGCTGATCTGGGTTTCTTTAATTTAGGGAGTTTACAAAAACAAAAATCACTTGGTACTAACTGGCATTACTACTTCAGTATTCATGGACCTGTTTCTTCTAGAGAAGTTTCAACCCAAGCTCTGTTTGGTGTGGATCTTGTCCAGGGTACCATTGCATTAGTTCATTCCTAAAGACAAGCAAACATGGAAAAATCCAAACATTACAAAAAAGTTCAAATCTTCAAACTTCCACAGCTGCAACTTTGTCCATGAATCCAAACTTTATAACAAATCATGAAGGCAGATGGGAATGAGGCAGAGTTATTAACATCAGATTACACACCTGTTAATCAGTCTGGTTAAATGTCTGTTTATGCATCTTCCAGAACTACCTCATGAAATAAGTGTTCAAACCATATCATTTTTACTGAGGGTATCTTCTAGTGTACCTTACCTTGCAAACTACAGTTGCCTTTTTCTCGTAAAGTGATTGAAGAAGTAAGTCTAAAGGATGAACAGCAGGTGCCTGGTTAGCAATATCCTTTTTTTCCCCAACTAAAAACCTTGCATAATTTCAAACTAAGAAAGTTACATAAATACCAATATTAAACCAACCAACCAACCAAACAAACAAACAACCCCAAAACTTCTATTTATAGTATTAAGTGGATTTAAAATTGTCCAGCCATTAGGACATCTATTCCTGGTTTTGCTAACACTAATACACACGCTGTGCTCAAAATCACTTAACAGAGAAACTACCCTCACACCAAGAAGAGCAGTGGAGGAAAAAGTTTCATGCTGTTTTAAGTACTTAGAGAAAATCAGGACCAAGTTATAAAAATAAGTTAAAACCTGCAAAAATTTCCAACCATTTCCATTAAAATTAGTGATGCTAGATTGCAACCCATCCACAACAACACTGATAGTTTACTGAAACTGTAAAAGACATTTTCTGTCTTTCTCTGCCTCTCTTTCATTCTCCTCTCTTTTTTAAAAGCAGTTTAGATCATAGGGCGTCATTTACTGCCCAGTAGAAAAGTCTTCTTTACTCCAGAGGGAGCTGGAAATGTGATAGATGCCCCTGTACTTTGGTTCATCCATCTGTAGAATAACACAAGACCTTCCTCTTGGGAGTGCTGATGTCTGAAAAATACTTTAGGTTTCCCAGGTGAAAAGTGCAACCTATGTGCAGAGTATTATTATAATCTTTTTTTCTCCCAACACAAGCATTTCATAAACTTGCATTGTTGTCAGAATAGTTCTGAAATATTTTACCCTCAGGTTCGTCTTTCTACCTACAGAGTAAAACTCTCAGTAGTTTATTCTCAGTATGTCTGTCTATGCACACACCATCTTTTCGAAGTGCTGCTGACACAGAAATTCACAGGATATCTATAATGTTCTTATTAAAGAGACAAATTAGTTATTTTACTTAAACAAACAACAGGAGTATTACCCGCCGGAATGCCCAGGCACTCTCCATAAATAATACTGAGTGCTGATGAGATGTGTTTCAATGCTTTTTATTTTACATTTTACCTTGGTGGGTAGCTCAGCCTGAATTGAACGGATTTAACTGCTCAAGTGCCAGAATTGTAGTTCTCAGAAATGTTGTAATATCACAACATTTATGAGCACATGATTTTCTTTGTCAGGAAACCTTAAATTCTGATCCAAACTTGTTAATGTCTACTAGATTTATTTTCTGGTGATGATCTTGAAACTAGTGTTTTAACAAACAGAAGCAAAGCAACAAATAAATATAAGACAGAAATGGGAGATGAATTTTGATAGTCATCAAAATGTTGAAGTGACATCAAAGTAATAAAATCTTTGTGGAAGCTTCATAAGGTAAGTGAAATTCTTCAATGACACTGTAATAACATAGGTTTCCACTCAGTAGCTTAACATCTTATTGCTGGTCTGCTGATTATACATTCAGGAATTCATGTATTCCTTAAAAGTTTCTTCTATAATGTCTCTGTAGTCTCACTAGGAGAAGACTCCACCTACTGTTGCCGGATCATCAGCATCAGAAACTGCAAATGTTTCAGGTTGTCTTGAAACCTCCTTTTTACCCTTTACATGCATGTATGTATCCATGAAAATGTAAATTCTTTGACCTGTAGAATCATTGAATAGTTTAAATTGTGAAAGACCTCTAAGATCATCGAGTCCAGCCATTAACCCAGCAGTGCCAAGGCCACCCCTAGCCCATGTCCCCAAAAGTCTCATCTACACATGTTGTAAATACCTCCAGAGATGGTGATTTCAACACTGCCCTGGGAAGCCTTTTCCAGGACTTGAAAACCCTTTCCATGAAGAAATTTTTCCTAATATCCAGTTTAAATCCTTTTTTCTCATCTTATTGCTGATTAAAAGTGGCTTGGTGCTTGCTCTGCCAGCTCCCTCTGTAGATTTGAGTGGATCCCATCCAGCCCCAGAGATGTGTGGGTGCCTAAGTAGTGTAGCTGGTTGCTAACCAATTCCCCACCAGCAACTCCAGTTCTCTACAGAATTCATCCTCTCATCCTGTTTTTCAAATGACTATTTATTTTCTTCACCATCACATCACATGATTCATCCAGAATACCTATGCAAGAGTAAGATCTGTTATTCACAACAGAGTTACCCTTCAGAGGTAACCCTGCTCCTAAATTTAGTGGTTTCAGTAGCGAAAGATTATATTGAAAGGAAGATTTGTTTGTTTATTTGGTTGGTTGTTTTTTTTGTCTCTCCTTACCTCATGTTTCTTGCTTGTAATGCCACAAATGGTCCCGTAAGTTGTTGACAGTCGCATGCTTTTTATTTTTTTACTGGAGAGTGGAAAGCACAGGTTACAAACTATAAATTCCCTCTACACAGAAGACAGTGATGACTCTGAAATACTGTCCATATGGCACAAGAGATCCATAAATATTATCTGTTAGTAAGAAAAATCAGAGAGAATTTTTCTCTCTTAGTTAATAGCTTCTGAAATAAAGCACTCTTTTGCATTCATTAGATAGAGATATAGATCAAAGGACAAAAAAAGAAGAAAATTAAAAGAGAGATATTACTTAATCTCAGTACAGATCATGTTAAGATTCCCATTCTCTGCAGCAAAGTACTTCAGAAGCGGGATAAAATCAACATTCAACCAATTAAATTCACACCAGGTCTATTAAAACGAGTCATCAGACCAGATTTGAATCAGGTCTTTCTGTGCTTGTAAAAAAAGAACATGAATAAATAATATTTGTTGCACCTGTTTATAGCTTCCAGGATGTTAATTTCGTTTTGTGAGAGAGATAATCTCCCCTCCCCAAAGTAAATTTAAAGAGACTCAATGTCAAAGTCAGATATAGGAAGATACTTAACCTTTTTATATCTCTCTTCAGTCTCCCTTATCAGGAAGATGCATTTTCCCAAAGTTTAGTGTTGAAATACTGCTACATATGTGTCTAGACACCTAAATAACTTTTTTAGATACTTTAGGTAGGTATTCAACTATCCACCTAGGCATTTAAAGTGACTTTTTGGTGGAATTTCACTTCCCATTTGCAGGAAACTAAGTTAGAAAGAAAACACTTCAACTGCCTAGACATCTGAGACATCCTATATACTGAAGGTTCCCAGAGGAAGATTTCCAGGTAATTAGGGTTATTTTAGGAAGTTTCTCAGTATCATATCTGCTTTTACTGAACCGAGAGCTTAGATATTTATTTCTTGTTTATGGAAATTTATCATGGAAATTGCTAAGTCTTCAGCATATCCTGGCATGTGAAGTTGACTCTTTCCAGCTGCAGTGGTGGTGCAGTGGTATGGCATACAAATACATGTTATAACTATATGTTATGCGATGCGTGTAAAACAGTCAGAGGTGTTTCAGAGGTGAACTGGGGTGTTTCAAATTACAGTTTCTTCCTGACAAAACACAAGCCCAGTAGTGGGGCCTGAGATTTGCTGAAGGAGCTGTAATCCACCTCTCCTCTGCTGTGGGGCTGGTGTGAAGCTGGATGGGAAAGATCCGAAGATCCTGTGAACGTGTGTAGAGGAGTATGCCAAAAACAGGCATGCCAAAAGAAGAGGAGGGTCCAGACCCTGGCTGGCACCTACATTTGTCTTCATTTTCGTCCAGTGATTATCCATTTAAGTGAACAGTTGTGAGTACTCCAGGAAGAGGAGTTCCCATTCTAAGCTGTGTGGCTGGAAATTCAGATTTCACTTGTGCATTTAAACCCTGTATGCAAAACTGCACAGCAACTCATATGTAGGTAGGAGAAACACTACTTTCAAGGCTAGTTTGGGATTCTGAGGTGGAATTGCTGGAACAACATTCCTTAGGTTAAGAAACCCAGGTCTCCTACCTCCTAGTGTTACACCATCTGTATTATCACAAAGGCAAAGAAATGCAACTATTCGAAAGACAGCTTCTGAATATGAATAGCTTCATATTCACTGACTTCAGCAAGTTTTAGTTTAGGCTTCTGATACTAGCAATTTATATTACACTTTTACTCAGGAGAGCTGCTCCCATTTTTTTCCCAGGAAAGAAAGGAGTTTTCTGATATTTGACAACTCAGATAAGTGTTTCATCAAAATCTCAGTGAAAGAACAAGAGGCATTTTTAGAAAAAAAGAAAAAAAGATATTATAATTTTTTTTTGTTTAGATGAAAGATGAAAGAAAATTTTGGCAACTTTTTTTTATAGACTTTATTCTTTTCATCTTTACATGTAAATCTCAAAAGGCTGTCTCCCTTTGTCTTCTGGCACCAAGATTTAGTCACTAAGATCTCAAAACAAGATTTAAATCTCATCGTAACTGCAGAATAAAGAGTCTGAGAGTCTTGCTCAGTTAATAACAAAGTTCAGATCCTCAGTCTTTAGTGTGAGCAAATCAAAAAGTTGTTCTGTTTTTTTCCCCACAAAGTATAAAAATGTGCTCTGCTTAACAGTCATATCCTGAAAAAGACACTTCTCATTATAAATAGTGGCTGTTACTGATAATTAAAAAAAAATGCATTTCATAATGATTTTAAATAAATAAAAAATCATAATGATTTAAATAAAAAAAACACCAGAATATATTTAATTTAGAAAAAATATTTTTCTCCATAGCATTTCCATTTTTGCTTGAATTGTTTTTTTGTTAAGATATTTCTTGTATTGGAGCTTTCAAGTTAGATTAGTAAAACTCTTGAGATAGGTATGTTTATGTTCTTTTGTTTCTTTTTTCAAATGAGATGTAGATAGTGACTCTTCTGAATTAACCGGGGAGGAGCACAGCTTATATGAATATGGTCAAACCAAACAGTTACCGCTGGGGGTATAAAAAAACCTATCTGTTCCCTTAGCTAATCTAGTGATACAACAGAAGTCTTCTGAAATTAAACTTCCTTGAAAATGGAAGGAAAAAAAAAAATAGAGACATTTGGAGTGTAAATTAATGGGTGGTTGTGGGGGTATGTGTGTTCAGGGAAAGTATTAAGTACTACTGTGTTTATCCATCTGCTTCTTTACCTCATCATCATGGCTAGGCTTCGCAAACAAAGATTTGGGAAGGGCCCTACTCACGTTTGTTGCAAGAGTGTTGGTGGCTAAAAAGGCCAATGCGAGATAGGCATGTCCAGTTGCAAAAGGCACAACAGAAAGACTCCTTAGGTGGTATATTCTGTAAGGCACGGTTCTTTCTGCGTTGTCTTTTCTTCTCAAGGGTGATCCTGTGTGCTTTCTCAAAGGCATCAGCAGTGTTATAGATGGTGTGTCTCCAGGTCTCCCGATTGGAGGCCAGAGTAGACCAGTTATGGTGATCAATATGGCCAAGGTTGAGATGCTGTTTCAGGGAGTCCTTGTATCTCCTCTTTGGGGCTCCTCTCTTGTGGCAGCCGGTGGCAAGTTCACCATAAAGCAAGATCTTAGGGAGGCGGTGGTTGGTCCTTCATCCTGGAGACATGACCTGCCCATCACAGCTGTGTTCTCAGTAACATGGCCTCTATACTTGTGACTGCTGCTTGTTCAAGAACAGATGTATTGGTCACATAATCTGACCAGTGGATGTTTAGGATTGTGCAGAGACAGCTTTGATGGAAGCATTCTAGGAGACGCAGGTGGTGGCGGTAGATGACCCATGATTCAGATCCATACAAGAGTGTAGACAGCACCATGGCTCTGTAAACACTGATCTTTGTACTTTTCTTCAGGTGTTTATTTTGTTAAACTCTTTTATGAAGCTTTCTGAAAGCACTGTATGCCTTTGCTAACCTGTTGTCTATCTCCCCATCAATCTTACCATCCGAGGAGATGAGGCTACCTAGGTAATTAAACTACTGGACTGATTTGAGCTCTGATTCACCAATGGTGATGTGGGGATGATGGGGGACTTCCTGAGGTGCAGGTTGATGGAGAACTTCTGTCTTCTTTAAACTGACTTCCAGCCCAAAGAGCTCAGCAGCATCTGCAAAGCAGGATGTTAAACGCTGCAGAGCTGCTTCTATGTGGGCAACAAGGGCGGCGTCATCAGAATAAAGCAGCTCCCGGACAAGATGGTTTAAGGTCTTAGTGTGGGCCTTCAGTTGCCTTAGGTTGAATAGGCTTCCATCAGTATGATATCGAATGTAGATACCGTCCTGATCATCCATCTGCTTCTTTACCTAGTCTGACTAAAACAACCAAAATCTCAGAAAAACTAATTCTGAGGTTTTCAGATTATTTTTTTTTTTAATCAAACAGACTGAAGTCCTTCTGTACTTTTCCACACGAAAGAAGGAAAAGGGAGAAAGATGATGAGGTGCAGAACTATGAGTATGAGTGACTAAGAGTAATTTTAAAAGAGAAGAAGCTTAGCTGCTGTTGGATGCCTGTAAGAAGTATCAGTAACAATTAATCTACTGAAAACTGCTGCCCTGTGGTATCTTCCACGTTCTTTAAATGAAGTAAGTTTATTACTGTCACTAACTTTCTAATGGGCAGAGCCTGTGTCAGAAAACTGTGAATTAACTATGTCCTCTTTAATACAGTCTCAAAAGAAGAGCGAGAGTGTAAGCTGACATGAAATATGAAATAATCCATCATCTGTATGGGTGGGCCCTCCTCATCTTAGAAATATTCTAATGTACCATCATTGATATCTATGACCTATGTTGTGAATGAATGGAAGACTTTGTTCTCTAGAGCTTTATAAATTAAGGATTAAACATTTTCAAAATGTTACATATTGGAAATACTGAGATGTCAAAAGACTCTAAATATCTGTCCCATGAGACCTATTAGCTCCTGTCTTTTCTTTCATCTAAACCAGTTTGATAGCATTTGTACAAAAGGAGATGGAATCATCTTTTAAATTAATAAAATCACACACAAACATTCAGAATTTCTTGCTGCTTCATGCCACATAAATGAGATAAGATATTATCCAACATGGTAGTACTATGATGCCATCAAATACTGATGATTTTTCCTTACTGCACTAGTGCTTCAGCAATACTGCTGCAGTCTCTCTTGGGAAAATGAGTTGTTAAAAAAAAAAAGGAAAAAAAAAGGAAGAAAGAAAGAGGGAGAAAATAAAGACAGAAAGAAATAATCATCATAGAACATCCTGAGGGAACAGAAAGAAGTGAAAAATCCAAAGAAAGAAGTAGCTAAGCCTGCCTTGACTGCATGAAATTTGTTGAAACGCCTCCTAGGGAAAGAAAATAATCACTTTTTGGGGTGATGGAATTTAAATAACTTAAAATTGTGCATACACAATTGGTTCTTTTTCTGCTGTTATGAAAAAGAAAATCTACTCAGTCATAGCAACCTATTTTTCAGCAGGGAGAAAAAAACAGAGTAAGTGGAAAATATCAGCCCAAGTTTTGGAGCTGAGACACATTTCAATTACTAAAGTGAAATACAGCTCTTGAAGTATTTTTTGTTGATTTTCTCATCAACACCTCCTTCCCCCTCCTTTTCCAGGGAAAATGTAAAGCTTGGCTGCATGTACCAGTGCCTGTCCTCAGGGAGGGCTGTGACTCCCAGCCACGGTGAACACAAATGGCTGTGGGTGCACCACAGTAAGAAAAGCTTAGAATGCAGTAACTGGAGTTAATCACCCCAAGCAGGAAAAGCTAAGGAAAGTCTTAGGAAGTAAGCTTTGAAAGATTAGGTTACAGTGAAGAGGAAAGTGCCAGCACACAGGTCGGACACCCCTGGGCTGGCAAGGTAGGTTTCTGAGCAAGGAACTGAGCTGGTTTCTACCAAAAGTTCTTGAGTGACTCTTTAAATCCGGTCTTAACAGTGTTAGTTTTCTATCCATAAAGCTGGATGTTACGACATCTTCTCACCCATTTTGATGAACTTACTTGTGCCAAAGCACAAGTCAGAAGCTTTTAGTATTAATCCACTGAAAATTACAGTACAGAGACACTCAGGTAAGCTCTCTTTCTGGAGAGCTCTAACTATGAAAACAGAGAGCTCGACATACCTAAATTAGCTTGTGACAGATTATCCATCTTTCACAGAACCTTGGTTTTCCCATAGTCCTCACAGGCACACTAAAAATGCCTGACTGCACTACACCTATATTCACAATATCTCTCCCAAATAAAATTGAAAAAGAGAAATAATTTGTCTGCCTAATTTCAAGATTTTACTTTGGCTACTTTATTTGAGAAGTACAGGAGCATACACAGGTGAGGAGTGTCAATGCCTCAGGTGCCTCTTTTCCCCTTCGACCACCTGGGAATCCAGAGGCTGTTCACCTTTAAGTACCTCAATCAGATGCTAGAGTTAAAGCAGTTTGAACCTCTCGGCCTCGTCTCCCTCATGGGTAGTTTGTGCAGAGTACTGACTGCACTGCCAGCACCTCAGCTTTCATCTTAGCATTACTCTCCTTTCGTAGCTAACCTGGCACATCCACCCTGGGCAACACAGTGAGATTTAGGTCCTGTCAAACCAGCACTGAACATGTGCAGCTGTGAGCTGGGTGAGGTTTATACTTCGTAGAATCATAGAACAGTTTGTGTTGGAAGGTACCTGAGGATCATCTTGTTCCAACCTCCTTGTCATGGGCAGGGACAACATCCACTGGACCAGGTTGCTCAGGGCCCCATCCAACCTGGCCTTGAACACTTCCAGGGATCAGGAAGATTGCTTTCAGAGACAAACTTTAACAAATTGCAAATTCATCTCCAGGAGCAGCATGGCTACAGTCTAGTAATGTTGTGACAAAGTTTTTGGTATAGCTTGAACTTTATGTTGTACAAACGCAGCTGAAATGGCTGGAGAGGCTGGAGCTCACCCACCCTGGATCAATGTGCACATCCTATGCTTAGCAAGCACTCATTTTTTCTTCCAGCCATAGTGCAGACATGCCCTGAAGCCTTTTAGAAATGTTAACCATCTGTTTTCAAGTAAGCCAGAACACTATTTACAAAAATTAAATACATATTAGGCAAAGTTTTACCTTTTGTTCAAAGTGGTGATGTCATCTTGTTAGAGTGCAGCTGGTGAGATCCCACTTTTTGAGTTATGCTTTTTAAGCTGCAGCAAAGTTACTTGTGTCAGGGGCACCACAGGGATCAATGTTGGAACCACAGCATTTTCAGTACCTTAAACGACACAGAGCATATTATTTAAACTAAAAATTTCTTGTGTGCAGCTGATACTAAATTGGGAGGAAAGGTCATCCGTGAGAAACAATACAGTCAGGTAGGGAAGGATTTAGATCATTTAAGTACTTGAGCTAATAGATAGCAAATTCAATGCAGATAAATGCAGAATAATGAGTCTCGGAGAATGTAATAAAAGGACATAATATCTGCTTAATGGGAAGGTACTACAGCATATTGACCTGGAGAGAGATATGAGAGTTATTTTAATAATAAAAAACCCCTTATATTAAAGCTTTCAACTCAATTATTGTTAAGGAAATACAGTGTATTTCGTTAGGACCTCACCCAAAGTACTGAATTCAGCACTAATCACTCTACAGTTCAGAAAGCATATTTAGAATTGGTCTTAAAGGAGTGATTTGTAGAGCAATCTAATGAAAGCACATTTCAGAGATATAAGCTTTGAGGACATTACAGTGAAGATTGACTGTATCTTCACCAGAGTCAGAGACTTTAGAGGTGACTGTCTAAGACGTCCAGTACAAGCTTAATGAACACTTGGCAGTGAGAGGTGAACTGTTGAGGAACTCATTACTTTAACCCCTCAATCTTCACAATTCTATTAAGTTTAGAGCTGCTGTCACGGAGGAACAAATTCTCATCTAGATTTACACCACTGCAGTTTGAGTGAAATCTCTGGAGCTTCTCTTCTTACAGAAGCATGAAGAAGAACAGAATCTGTCCTTCAGTTTCTAATAAGAGACTGATGGAGCCCCTGCACCAGCACAGGTCTCTCTCTTTGTATGCTCTCTTGTCTCATTTGTCTATGTAGGTTACAAGCTTGTTAGTCAAGGTCTAGAAAGCCTAACAGGGCACAGGACCTGCCTAAAAAAGGTACAGAACAGTTTGCTAAGTAAAGAAAGCATTAAAGGACACCACATGCAATCAGGAGGCTTTTTTCTCTCTTTTCTGCTAATGTAGGACTGAAAACATCTGGCAGGGGGGAGAAGGGGTGAATATTGCTCTGATAAATGGCTATTCTCTGTCATCACAATTGGGTCATTACATTAGGTCTGCCAGAGATATACTGGAAGGAATATCTTGTGAACCCAGTTTTGAAGCTCTCAGGATGAGATTCTATAATCTCTGAAATTGTATTTTTTTTTTCATATTTCACAAGTTATTATTTTCTCTAAAGCTAATGGACAGTTAACATGACAAATCAGTTCATTGCTGCCTATAAATCGATGGTTTACAGATGTTGGAAATGCAGTCTGGGATTTTGTTCAGGCTCCAGACACAAACTCTTTTTTGGCAGGAAACCTTCTTTTAATCAGAAAGTACATTGATCTGTTCCAAATGTGTGGTCCTGGATAAGTAAACATTGTTTGATACTCTGTAAAGAGAGAAATAAGGTGCTGGGGAATATTTTCCCTCATTCTGGTAATACAGATGCCACAAAATTTTTACTTCTAAAATGATAATATTCAGAAGACAGTTCATGTCTACCATATCCTACATTACCAGTTCTGATGTATTTTTCTCCTCTTTCAAATGCCTTTTAAATGAATTGGGTTATTCTAATCAGAGAAAGTTTTCTCAAGGAGAGAGATGGAAGTTGCATCTGAACTTCATTTTCATTTCTTTCCCAAGAAAAAGAGGGAGACTTTTCTAAGAATGACTTGTGTCATTTCCTTCATGAATAAACAACTTGTTGGAAGAGATGAAACATGAATATTGACAATGTTTTTGAGATGACCCAGGAAGACACATAATCTTCTGCCAAGATAATTCTGCCAAAATCCGCTTGAAGGACATGTAAAGATAAGTCACCTGCTATAGGATTAATGCAACTACCTGAAATATGACTTTAGAATGGTGAATTTTATACATTCTGCAACTAAAAAGAGATGAGTTTGTTTGTATGTCTTTTTTTTTGCCTGTTAACTTCTGGAAAAACTATTCTGTGTTGTACTTAAGTCACAGAACATTCCAGGTCCTTTTTTTTTTTTTCATTTTGTCTTACAGAAATATTATGTTTGCTTTACTTGTCTTGTGATATTTCATGATCAAGCTATTATCCTCATTCAATTACATCATACAACTTTCATTTCACTATGGATCCAGTAAAATTACAGCAGTGAAAGTCAAAGAACTCAATGAAGAAGTAAATTGTGTTATTTTATATACTTATATGCACAACTTTATACAAATAATTGTCTGTGGGAAATAAAGTAGGAATCAAAGGCAATGTTAAGTAGGACCAAGTTGAAAAAAAAAATCTTTAAAAGCTGACTTGATTTAGTGCAAGTTTGGGAATCACTAGATGTTTATGCATAAACGTACAAAAATCTGTATATATCTTCAGTTTTCACTTGTTCCTCATAGTTAAGAGTTATATGATATTATCTCATGATTTGCTTATTTTCTCTTTCATTTCAATACACAATTACATTTCTATGTGTTTTGTCCACTTTCTATCAAGGTCATTTTGCCTTTGTCTTCCCAGTGCCATAATTTTGAACTTCCTTTGCAGTTGCCTTTCACTTCTTTTGAAATCCTGTTAATAGATTGTTTCCCTTTTTCTAGTTCTCTGCTTTATGACTTTCTTTGTACTGCTGTTGTGACTTTCCTTACAAGTACAGCAAAGAATGTGAATATTTAAATGAAAAATGAATGTCAGAAAAATAATTGGAGAACAAATGTGAAAAAGTAGAATAAAGTCATTTTCACATACAGACAATTCATGGTTGACTTCTAGTGAGGTTTCAGGTTTTTTAATTTCCCTTCCCTTCCCTTCCCTTCCCTTCCCTTCCCTTCCCTTCCCTTCCCTTCCCTTCCCTTCCCTTCCCTTCCCTTCCCTTCCCTTCCCTGACCTTCCCTGACCTTCCCTGACCTTCCCTGACCTTCCCTGACCTTCTCTTCCCTGCCCTGCCCTGCCCTGCCCAAACCTGCCCTGCCCAAACCTGCCCAAACCTGCCCAAACCTTCCCTGCCCTGTCCTACCCTTCCCTTCCCAAACCTTCCCTGCCCTGTCCTGCCCTTCCCTTCCCAAACCTTCCCTTCCCAAACCTTCCCTCTTTGCTTCTTATTATATAAACAAGAAAAGAAATCTGTTCTTTGAACTCTCAAACTTGAATCATCTGGATGATTCATGCTATTCTGTAATGAAAAGGACACTTTGCTTCCCTTAATCTCTATTTATTTTGTGGCTAAATTGTGGAAACTATTCCCAAGGCCACAAATTCAAAACAGTGGTGAAAAAAAGAAAACTAATAAGACAAAATAAATAATAAAAGCCAAAGAGAAGAAAATAAATTGCACTAAGCCAGATTTGAACCCACAACACTTTTTCCACGTAATTCCACTCTTTTGACATTGGTAGTGATGGTTCCTATGACAAAGTCATTTTTGGAATGAGATTGTGGTACTGTGGCCTTACTTCAGATATCCCACATTATCTAATTTCTTGTGATTTGTGAACTCCTACCATGCAATTGTCTTACTGATCAAGGTCTTTCTGGTGGCTTGCTACCCTACTTGTCAGACTTTTTACATCCTTTTCATTTGGAGCTCAGTCAGGAAGGTGAAGTTGGGTAACGAAATTTCAAAATGAACCCACGAGAGGTCTATGGATCCAATTAGAATCCATCCAGCACAACTTCTTGTTTTAATACAAAGAGCCCAGCTAGCAAAAACATAGCCTCTTTTTGCCCAGTGAAAATTATCGTGTTCACTTTTATCTAGAGTTCTCATCAGTCCGGAAAAGGCAGCCCAGGGAAGTTGCATAATCTCATGAATGAAGGCGTTTAGGAACATGTTAGAAGAACAACTCTCTGGAGCAGGGCAGTAAATCCCACCTTAGAGGAGGGGTATATGGGTAGATGAACCCTTGAGACCTTACAAACCTTGTAATCTTCCACACTGCTATTTTCCAGATATTTAAAGATATTGTAGGAGTAGCTATCTCCTGTCTTCTAAATCTCAGGGTTTGATCACTTCTCACAAAAAAAGTGCACACTATGTTTTTTTTTCTATAGCAGTGGCACTTCTATAGCAATCTTTTCAGCAGTAGTCCTCTATTCGGAAAAAAAAATTACATTTCAGCTAGCAAGGCCATGTAGGCTTCTAACAAATGATGAGGTCAACTGAGAGTGAAAAGCAAGTGCAGCAATTGCAAAATTAAAAATGTGCCTTATTTTAAGTCTGTCAGGAATGCAAACACAAGCTGAGGAATGCAAAGTAGTTTAATTAAAGCCCAGTTAAAAACTAACATAATTATTACATTAAAATAATAATAATAATAATAATAATAATAACAATAATTTCACTGAAAGATTCTCCTCTTGTTTTCTCCAATGATAGTGAAATTTTTAGTTCATTCTTTTTCTGGAATATAATATTTCTTATGGATTTCTTGACAATGCTTGTATAACCTTGACTTTCAAGGCAATGTCCTGCTAAAAGAAATCCCAGAAACTGTATAAGCTCAGGTTTATTAAAATTCAAGAAATAGGTATATATATAATATATACATATATTATTTTATTCATGCATTTCTAACCAGTAGTCTTAACTCACTTGATTTTGGTAAAGTGTGATCCCCACAGGCATGCACATTTCTATCCAAGAGCCATTCCCTTTGAGTAACATATTATTTACATCTTGTGAATAACAGTTTAGATTTGTCTGTGCCAAATCATTTTTTTCCATTGTGGCCGGTGTCTTTCCAATTATGTGGGACTCTATGTCAATATCTATGCCAGCATCAGAGACAAAGCAGTGTCAATGAATATGTCTTCCTTAATTTTAATCAAATCTATTCATATCCATGTTTGAAATCACACTTTCTCTAACCAGCTAGATGTATTCTCAGAATTATAATGAATTTCAAGACATTTGGATTTGTCTCACACTCTTTTTTTTCTTCCACATTTTGTTGACCATTATGAAACCTAAACTAAGATGACTATTAGTAGGAGTTTGGTGGATTTTGCAAACATTTCCTCCAAGATGTCTCTTTTCTGGATGTTTCCCTAACATTTTTTTAGACAAAACCAACTGCTCTGTGACAGATGGCTTTTAAACTACTTAGCTAACATCTTTGAATTCTTTGGCTTGAATTGAGTTGTATGACTTCATATGGCACATTTTTTTCCCTGTCTGAAGATCTTCAGCATTCCTTTTCCATTCACTTTTCACTCTTCACTCTCCAAATATTTTGCAGAAAATAAAGGTTTTCCCTAAAAGATTTTTTTTTTGTTAATCATAATGGCTTAACTCTTATATATCTATCCCATCCACAACTGAATTCCACTGAAAAAAGAATATATCATAACTCTTCCTAAATGCCTTCTTTTTCTTGCTTTGATTTGGTTGCAGTAGAAGTAGGAGAATCCTAGGAAAACATTTTACAACAACAACCTTGTCTTTTACTTATTCACTGTATCATCTCGCAGAATTCATCTCAAGAATGCCTATGCTAGAAAGTCTACTTTACCCAACTCATTAAAAGTTGCTTAAAAAGCATCTTCTTGGGAACTTAAGACCTTCAAAATTCAAAGCTGCCACTACTGTCTCTCATGTCATATGGTTTGCAATTGTGAAACTCATCAGTGCATGTTCAAGAATTGAAACAAAACATTATTGCTATTAAAATTCTCCTCAGCCCCTGGAGGTGATGCATGATGATCTGTGTGGTTCTTGGGTGCTGAAGTCAAAGAAATAGAGGCCCCTGTGGGAGCAGCCAGATGATTTGCTGAAATAAACAGTGCTAATTTGCCCTGGAGAAGCCTATGATCCAAACAATATAGCATATAGAAAGACTACTAAAAAGCTTAGCTGTGCACTTCTAGCTCTTGGTGATAACTGTTAGTTTTCTAATTAAGCAATTTCTTTGACAGACAAACCACTATGTTCTGTTCTAGTCCTGTGAAAGTCTCTCTCTTTGTCACTTCTGTTTTGTTTGTGCGTATGTATATTTAATTATTCCTTCCTTCTAGGTTTCTTTAATATCAGCTTTGTTACTGGACTGTAGTGTTTTTAGTTCTTGCACAAAGTATTTGCTGTAATTGTTTACAATCAAATTTAAGGAAAAAGTAGACAGTAAGTGCATTTATTACCACAGTACTGTGAATACACAGATATAAGTGCAAAATGAATTACAGTATTACCACAACTTCCCTCTGGGCAGTTCTCCAAACTACTCTGCTGATGATAGAGACATGACAAAACATTGGCTTTGCTCTTCCTGAGCTAAATACTCAAGTAACTGCATTCAGAATCTAACAGTTCAGTGGGGTTTTTTGTATTTATTTTGTTAGTTGGGGTTTTTTGTTGTTGTTGTTTGTTTTTTGTTTTGTTTTGTTTGTTTTTTGTTTGGTTGGTTGGTTTGGTTTGGGGTTTTTGTTTGTTTATGTTTGTGTTTTTGGGTTTTTTGTGGTTTTTTGTTTGGTTTTGGTTTTGTTTTGTTGTTTTGGTTTTTTTTTTCAGAAGTCTGGGTATTCTGCTACACCTTTGCTTCATATTAGAACTTCAAGTCTAAGACAGCATTATGAGCTTCACTAGAAGACTTTCACTAGTTCATCAGCAAGGGAATTTCAAGAATGCATTTATTTACAAGACTCAGAAGCAAAAAGCCCCAAACCCCTCAAACCCTCCGTACTGTTTCTATAAGCAAAATGAAAGCAACTCTATGACTCTGAATTTTGAAAAGAAAAAAAGTCCTTAAGGATAGTTGCCCTTCCATCTACCACAGTGTAAAACATAAGGGGTTTTTGTTATTTCACCATAAAAAGCAGCAGGTGTTCATTAAGTACAGGGGCATCATTGGTGAAAGGATATGTCCTACATCTTCTCTTGAGTATGGTCTTAGCACCTCTGATTTCTAATTGAACTAAGAAGCTAATCTGAGATATTCAGATGATTCCTGTTGTATGCATTTTAAAAAAATATATAGTAATAACAATCACAATGATAACAAGGCAATTTTCCATATGTTTATATTCTGAACTTTGTTTCTGGGACAACAAATCTAAAGCCAACACAGAGACAATAACAACACATGAAAGAGGTTAGACTTAACTTTGTCCATACTTTTGTCCTCCTTGTTCACCTACATTAGCAAAAATATTAATGGTGCTATAGAGCTTTCCTAACTATTTCTTGAGGGGGAAGGGGGATTATTTGATTCCTTTTTTATCACAATTTATGTCAGTATAAAAGTTATAGAGATTGCCAGAAACTAAAGGAACATGATGTAGAATCACAGGAAAAGTGTAAAATCAATACAGCCAGGTGTTTGAATGCAGCACTTGGCAGCCCCTCTCTAATCCATAGTCAGTGCTATATTTTATGTATATAACTGAGATTCTGTTCTTAGATAGTCTTCAAACCCAAATAGTCTGCACCAGTGCAGTGACCACAGAGACAGAAGGGCTTCGTTTTTTGGTGTGTAACAAAGCATAAGCATCTAGACACTTTCAGTAACCACTGAAAAAGAGAGAAAAGTACTTCCAGGCTGCCTGAAGTGTCCAGAAGTGTCTTGGTCTTCCAATGTTAGAAGAAGTCAAGTTTTGCTTATAACTTACATGTTTCCTGTACAGTGATGTATCCAGGCTCAACAATTACCATTTTCATTTGGGGCATGTATGTGTGTCATAAGAGACTATCAAAAGAAAAGGCAGAGCCTTTTGCTTCCCCTTTCCTCTCTCTTTCAGAAATACTAGTAGAAGCCAGACATAGGTGAAATCATTCTCATGCATTCTTTCCTTCTCAAAATAGTAACTGACTTAAAATCTGACGAAATCTCTAACTTAATACAATCAAAACTGTGAATTGTAGTAATTCATGTGTCTAGCCATCAGTCCAGCATCTTACCACTACAGAAAGTAATTTGACTGTCAAGAGAGAAAAATTAAACACCAAGGACTGAAATACCTAAAATATTTAACATGTCTTAGTATCAACAATGTTGCTAAGCAGAAGAGTTGGTGATGGGTAGTCTCTGATCCTGTTTTCATGAGAAAGCTTTTGCAATGAGATTTCATCCCATGTGTGGGTTTAAAGAAGGTCATATTTTTCCTGGGTTTGATTGGAGTTTAGGTGAGACTTATGTAAATCTCATTTGGTCTGTTCATATCAATTTCAGGGAATTTTCTCAACATCCTTGTTTGCTGCAAGTTTTAGTCTCAAACAAATCTAAGATTCTGGGCTTGTTTGTTCTGTTTAAGTGTTTAGTGCACTATGATCATCATCTTGTTCTGCAGTCTCACACATAGAAAATACATTTACACCCTCTCACACATAGAGAAACAAACAAAACCCCTCACATTTATATGTATATTTGTGTATATTCCCTAGCTTTGTTTTATACATGGCTTATAAATTATTTTAAGAAGGTTCTATATTTGTATAATGCATAGTTAAATGAAATCCTGATCCACCACTGTAGCTCTTCATTAAGCATTACTGCAGTACAAACACAAAGACAAACACAAATACAAATAAATAGAAATGCAAATACTACTGCTAATAAAAATAATAATTAATAATAGTAGTAAACATCGTTATCTTTGTGCCAAGGGCACAAACAGACTTAAAACTGTCAATTTATAATTTTTCTTATATGTACATAGGTGATGGGTTCACCCTGGCTGAATGCCCAGTGCCCACCACAGCCACTCTGTCACTCCCCTCCTCAGCTGAACACAGGGGAGAAAATATAATGAAAGGCTCCTGGGTGGAGATAAGGGCAGGAAGAGATCTCTCAGCAATTACCATCGCAGGCAAAATTGAACTGCTCCAGAGTGAGCCCACATGAGGTCAGTCCTTCAGGAACAGGTTGTTCCAGTGTGGGGGTTTGGGGAAAATAGTTTAACTTACTACCAGTCAAATCAGAGTAGGATAACGAGAAGTAAAAACAAATCTTGGGACAGCTCCATCCCTCCCTTCTTCCTGGTTTCAACTTCAATCACAATTTCTCTACCTCTTCCTCCTCAGTGGTGCAGGGAGTTGGGGAATGAAGCCGTGCACAGTTCATCACGCATTTTCTCTGTTCATTCTTCCCCAGGGATTGGACTTTGCACACTCTTCGCCAGCTCCGGTGGGGGTCCCACACAGGGTCACAAGTCCAGCCAGCAAACCTGCTCCAATGTGGGCTCCTTTCTTCATGGAACCAAGGTACTCCCAAGAGCCTGCTCCAGCATGGGTTTCCCACAGTTTCACAGTCTCCTTTGGGCATCCACCTGCTCCAGCTGGGGCTCCTCCAGGGGCTGCAGGTGGGTCTCTGTTCCCTCATGGATCTCCATGGGCTGCAGGGGCACAGCTGCCCCACCATGGGCTGCACCTCAGGTTGCAGGGGAATCTCTGCTCCAGCATCTGGAGCTCCTCCTGCCCCTCCTGCAGTGACCTGGGTGTCTGCAGGGCTGTTTATGTCACACACTCCTCTCTCTTGCTGCAGTTGCTGTTGTGCAGGTTTATTTCTTATATCTGTTATCCCAGAGGTGCTGGCCTTGACCAGCAGCAGGTCCATCCTGGAATTGGCTCTGTCAGACACAGGGGAAGCTTCCAGCAGCTTCTCACAGAAATCATCCCTGAAGCCCCCCATTACTAAAAACCTTGTAGTGCAAACCAAATACGGCATGACATTACTATTTGTTGTTATTACTAATAAAATACATTTAAGAAAGTATTAATTAAAGCCATTTTAAGACTTCTTGTGCCCTGGGCAAAGTTAATTGCACTGAAAGGACATTAGCAGATTGTATTTTGTTGAAAACAAAGTTGAAAGTCATGTAGGTCAACAAATTTCTGTTGGGCGAAACTTTAATTTATATGTGTTCAAAAAGACCCCAACGAATCAATGTAACATGCCATAAGTTATGACCTCTCTGCTGAAAAACTACTAACTCACTGGCAGTGCACTTGTGGGCTTGGATTCAACCTTTCTAAATGTAGGGAAGGATTTAACTTGGGAGCCTGGTCTCCATAGGCTCCCTATGCAGTAAATGGAGAGAGACAGGCTACTTTAGAGAGTCAGGCAGATCTAAGCAAGATTGAAGCACCCCTTGAAGAAGTCTCTCTGGCTGCAAAGGTAGCTTAGCCCTGAGAGTCCTGATGACTTCCCCAGATAGATGTGCAGAGGTTGGGAGGAAGAGATCTAGGCTCTTGTAAATCAAAACTGAGCACTTCAATGCTACCATATGCTTATCTTTGGCAATGAACACAAGTGTGCCTGTACCTGTACCACCGCCTATGGGAAAATCCTTTGCAAATTGCCGAGGTGTCACTTGTGACTAAAAGAAAAAGTTTGAACCAACTGGACAGTTCACAACCTTGGCACAAGGCCGGCTTGGATGACATAGGCTCTTATGACCAAAACATTATTTTTAGTACTTCCAAGAAAGTGAAGGCTCTTGGACTTCAACTTTGCGTTTGGACCAGTTTGATTGTTTGTACTGATGCTTGCAGCAGCTTCTCTGCCAACCTACTTAGTCAAACAAATAAAGCATCTTTACAGCACCACCTTACCAGCCACTATTGATTCACTTGCATGTGCTACCTCAATAGTAAAAGGCTGCTAGGATTTACTCCCTCTGTTCTTTCCTTCTCCAGGCAGTCATTACTCAGTACAAAACTCCCTTAACCTGGTAAAGTTGTTGCTCTTGTTAATAGTGGTTTAGCAAATTATCGATTCAAATAATGAGAACAGAAATTATTTGCTCTTATTGTACAGCGTGCAATTGGATCTCTGTTTTGCCCCAGTAATTTTCTCTATAGATCTTTCAGTGGTATTAGATAAATGGATCATAAAAAAATAAATAAATAAAAATACCAGGAAGCTGCCCAAGGTTGATGGTACACTTGAGCTGAATCCAAACTTTATTGGTGTTTCTCAGCTTCTATTTGAAAACTTATAAACACTGCTCTTTGGAGCTTTACAGTGGTTCTTTTTCTGCTTGTCTGGTAGAGGTATTAAGTCAGTTCTTCAGTCCTAATGAAACTATGTACAGCCCATCAACTCCCCATCACACCTGTGCAAAGGCAGCACAATGTCAATGACCCCAAAACAAAATGAATGAATATTGCAAAATACATTTCATAAGCTATTAGAAAATTTCAGCTGGAGGTTGACAGTCACAGGTTGTCCAATGTCACACCTTGCTGTAATTTGCAAACTTCTCTCCATTTTGTGTTTCTCTTTTAGCACTTTAATCAAAACTGTGTTAGTGTATTCTTATACTGGGCTGTTCAATGTGACAGCAAAATTTATATTGTGCTGTTTTGGATTGAGATAGAGTTAATTGTCTTCATAGTATCTGGTATGGGGCTGTGTTTTGGATTTGTGCTGAAAACGGTGTTCATAATCTAGGGATGTTTTAAATATTGCTGAGCAGTGTTTACCCAGAGCCAAGACCTCTTCTTCTCACACAGCCCCACCAGCAAGGGGATTAAGGGTGCACAAGAAGAGGGAAGGGGACACAGCCAGGACAACTGACCCCAAGTGACCCCAGGAGTATTACAGCCCACATGGCATCATGCCTACCATATAAATCTGAAGAAGAAAGGGGGGTTATTTGAAGTGATATCTGTCTTTGCAGGTGATCACTGCACACAAAGTAGCCCTGCTTTCCTGGAGATGGCTGAACAACTAACTGCCCTGGGAAGTTGTGGGTGAATTCTTTGTGGTTTTTTGCTTGCATGTGCAGCTCTTGCTTTACCTGTTAAACGGCTTTTATTTCAACCCACAAGTTTTCTCACTTTTACTACTCAGATTCAGTCCTCCATCGTGAGGCAGAGGCAGTGAGTGGCTGTTTGAGGCCTACTTTCTGGCCAGGGTTAAATCACAACAGTATTTAGATACCTAACAATAAATATCTTATTCTTCATGTGGGCAGAAAGAACACATACATGCAAATAACTACACACACAGTGTATTTCTTGGAAAATCCATGGTTTAGTGTCCCTTCCCAGACAACCTTCCCTCTGAGAGCTGTTTAGTCAAGACATATTACCCATTGCAAACCAGTTGAATCTAACCTTTCCTTCATTTCAGCAGCATCAGTGGAATGCTATCAAAGCAGTGACTACCAGAGAAAGAAATATTCCATAAGTAAATTTTTGTCATCATCATTATCGTCATCATCAACATCATCGTCACCAACATCGTCATCATCTCAAATAGCATTCCCACTGTGATTAAGGGAAACAAAGAAAGAATAGGAATTTTCCACCTAAAGAATATCATAAGATAAAGAAACATTCATAACTAATTTAAAACTTCTTCAAATAAAGGAGTCCAGAAGGCTGAGGTGCACCTCTTTTGGCATACAGGTTCTCATCAGTTACTTATTATAGAAGAGTCAAATATTCCCACCTCCATTCACTTCATGCACAAAAGAAAATTAAGCCCGGATCTGATTTGAGGTTTGGAATCCCTGTTAAAATCCACAGTATGGAAAACTTCATCCTGTTATAGTTATGCCTTCTTACACTTTGGACTGAGAACTTCAATGTCTAACTCAGAGTACTGTTCCTGGATATAGGAGTCTAAAAGCTCAGTGCAGAGTCCTTCTACATCACCGTGTTTAAATCATATGGTAATTTGAATGTTATCTTTTCTTTCCAGTCTATTTCATTCATTAGAATGAGGCCGTAGTCAAACTAGATGACTAATCCATTTGAAAGAAACAAAGAAAAGAGGAAATAAGAGAGAGAAAACACTGATAGTTAAGCCTTATACATCAGAATAAAATGATGGATTCAGTAGGGCAAATATTGTTGAAAGGATATCATAATGACAATAGGAACAAAAAGCTGGGCAAAAAAGGCTTATGATGCACATGAGTCAAAGATTACCGTTTCCTACAGTTTCAGATAGAAATTCTTCATAATCAGTCTCTGTTCTTTTTTGTTCATGTGTGTAAATTTGACCTAAACTTCCTGCTGAAGTACCATAATATAAGCAAAGACTTTTGACAATAGCTCCTATCACAAATCATAGAATCATAGAGCAGTTTGGTCTGGAAAGGACCGTAAATCTTGCTCCAATTCCCTTGCCATGGTCAGAGACACCTTTGACTGCACCAGCTTGCTCAACCTGGCCTTGAAGAATTCCAGTGTGAAAATGATCAGAGGAATGGAGACCCTCCTGCAAGGATAGTCTGAAAGAGCTGGAGTTATTCCCCTGGAGAAGGCTCCAAGACCTTATTTCATCCCTCTGGTACCTAAAGAGAGCCCACAGGAAGGCTAGAGAGGGACTTTGTACAAGGGCATACAGTGATAGGACAAGTGAGAATGGCTTTAAACTGAAAAAGGGCAGTTCTAGGTTAGATATTAGGAAGAAATGTTTTATTGTGAGAACAGTGAGGTACTGGAACAGGTTGTCCAGAGAAGTTGTTGATACTCCACTTCTTTCAGCCTATCTCCATAGGAGAGGTGCTCCAGCACTCTGATCATCTTCGTGGCTTCCTATGGACATGGGGATGTTCAGGATAGAAGTTTAATGTACTTTAAATACAACACTGAATGCACTAGTTTTAATTGATCAGTTAAATAAGTGTATTTTTCTTTAAGATTTTCAAGATAAGAATTGAAAAATAAACAATACGAATATATGCCATTTTTGTGATTACTTTAGTAAGGGCTATCCATGTATTACTTCCTCCTCCATGCTTAAGTCTTTCTCACTAAAGCAACACATATTTCAGTTGTAAAAGTTCGACAACTTCAATTTACCAAAACATGCTTCTTAATTTTTACAAACATTTCCAAAATAAAATAAGGAAGAAACTTCCCTATTAATTGCCCTGAGGAAAGAAAGAAATTCTTGACCTGTTTTGGCAGTGGTTAACTCCAGATCAGAAAACGCTGTATTAAGCATAAGAAATAAACATGTGAAGGCAGAATGCAACCAGTAAAAGCCACATAAAGCAGACAGGTTCATGGCTACAAAGTCAGAAGCAATCTGAATACTCATGGAAAAAAAGCTGCATTTTATAACTGACCAGACAGAAATGAAGAAAAATCCTTAACAGAGTTGATATTCAGAGGGGAAGAAAAGTTAATGTGGGTCAGAACAACAGAATCTGTATTTCCTCTCTGAGTAATGTGTTTCAGCAGCAAACGCATTACAGCATGTGAACATACCCATGAAAAAAATATATTGCATCTTTAGTCATTGCCTCAATGATTCCCAGAAAGTTTACATTTGAGACTTTTGCCTGCCTTTTTTGCATCTGATGTGACTACAATTAGCAACAGTGTCTGAGCACCTCATCACTTTAAAGTTCGATCATTGGTAAAGTTCAAATGAACACCCTAGCTGTCTGAAATAGTCTGAGCTCTACCCTGCATAAGAGAAAGGCAGAAATTTCGTAGTAAAAGACTTCGATGATGAAAAGTTTTCCATTTGACAGCTGCTATCAACAATAACAAAGCTACATGTTCGGTACAACTGGGTAAATCTCACTTACCTTTGGTCTCTTCCAACCTTGATGATTATATATGAAAGTGTGGCATTTTGTTTGACCCGTCTTAGACACTCTTGGACACCAGGTGAAGATGATAGAATTATTTTGTCTTCTATAAAGTTTGCTTCATGGAGTTGGCTACTTTACTTCATTCTCTTTTTTTATAAAGAAATACCTTAGATCAGTACTCGGTTCCTGAGCTCTCAGGTAATCTAAATTTTCTTTCCCCTTCATGGACTTTTGAGAGAAATCAGAGACAGATAACTGTCAGGAAAGGAATGTTTTGCAGATTTGTGCCATAAGAACTGTAAAAAGAACTGATATTAAGATTGGGTTTGAAAATATTTTGTAAGTGCTTCTCTCCTTTAGGATTATCACTTCTCGAAATGTTGGAGCATAAAATTTCATACACTTGCAATGTTTTGAGTTTTGTTTAGCTATCTGTAAAATTCAGACAAATTAGGAAAAAAAAATGATGGCAAAACATTCACAGTGTTTTGAATAAAGGATTTAAAGTAAGCAAATGTTACAAATTACATAAATAAGAGGAAACAAAACCCAAGATTCCTTAACTAAGAAAATGAACATCTTGATTACATGTAAAGTTCTGATATTTTTACATTTGGCACCAGTTTGAAAGAATTTTACATTTTTCTACAGATCAGACTTTAAAATTTTTAAAAAATTGTATTGAAGAATGACAGTATCTGAACATTCTTTTTGGATAGTTCTGGTAATTTTAGAAAGTCACAGAAAGTCACAGGAGTTGGGAATGCAGGAAATCGTGGCTCCTAGATTACATGAGGAGTGTCTGTACCAAAGCATAAAATATTCAGAGTTGAAAGGGGACCACAAAGATCATCAAGTCTGACTCTTAAGTGAATGGTATGTATGGGGATCGAACCCATGACCTTGGTGTTATCACCACCACATCAACAGCTTCCTACAAACTGAGTGCTTCTTTCCAGTTTTAAGCTATTTCAGAGTACAAGTTCAACATAAGGACAAAGGAGGAAAATTAGCTTTCCAAAAAGGAACAGTAGCTTGATACCTGACATCTAAAAGGAATATTAAAAATTATTCCAAAATTAATAGATTTGAACAATCACACACTCCTTCAGATCTGATCGGTCCAGATTCAAACCAGGTTGATTCAAGAACACATAATCTTATTTATATGTTATTGTGTCCAAACTGATTAATTTCTATTAAGATATCATTTTACCTGCCAATCTGAGAACACTGTTTATCAAACAATCCATTAGTGGAGGGACCCAGGATAGTGGCCACGGACATGATTTTTTTGTCCTTTCATTTTGCAGCATCTTTCACTCTTCTAACATGAGTCTTTGTCATATGTAGCACACAATCTATAGCCTATTGTGTGTGATGACATAAAATTCTAAAAAACCCAAAATTTTGGCCTTTCTAATGTAGATGTCTATTGTTTATCTGTCCCTGATTGAAAGGGATGATCACTGACAACTTATTTAATTCCTACCTTTACTGTAGCAAAGTATTATGCCAAGACTAGACCAAGATTCACCAAGCTGGTCTCACCAAGATTAAGGTGGAATAGATAAAGTCTGCAATTACACAGACTCAGACACGGATAGTTTGGGATTTTTAGCATAATAAAATGAGTTCAGATACTATATATGCTATCAATAAGAATGGTAGTATAGGCATCTGAAAGAAAAAAGCACAAACATTTAGACTGAAGTCCAAAGTTTGCATAAAACAAAACGACTACATAAAGAAGCCACAAAACCAAACCCCAAATAAACAAACACCCACCCACGCACATACACACACAAAGAACCCAAAAAAATGTGAGTTCTGAATTAGAGCAGAAATGTCAATTTTTTGAGATTTTTTTTTTTTTGTTGTGAAAATATCTTTTATTCACTTCTCAAATACAACTTAAAATGAAAGTTCCATGTGTGTCATAATGTCAGTAGCAGGAAGGACTCATTTCTACAGCCCAGGAGGACTCCTTTATGCCTGTATTTCAACCTATTCCCCCATTCAGCCTAAAATGGGAAATCAAGTGCACATCTGTTTTCTGATAAGTTCCAAGGACTCTTTCCATAATATTATTAGAGGGTTTCAAAGCAAGCCCAAAAGCTACATTTATTCTTTCAAAATAATACAAATTGGAAAGAAATGAGAATATGGGGGAAAAGCAAGAAAAAAAGAAAAAAACCAAAAGGAACCCTTCACTGCATTGTATTTACTGTTGCAATCTGAAAGCTGTCTCATTAGAGTAGAAGAACAAATTCTAACAAAGCAGTATATTAAAGAAAATATCTACTGATTTTAACTGTTTCAGGTACATGATCTTACAATTTAAGAACCTGAAAAAATTCTCCAATATGCTGTGATTTACAGTGATCTTTTTCATAATTTGTGCTTTTTAAAAAGGATTTATTGATTTCCATGCATATTATATTTCTATATATAAAAATTTCAAAAATTAGAAAAGCAAAACTCAGTCTTTGTATTTCAAATACTGGAGGAAATCAAGGGCATGGAAAGTCATTTAAACGAACAATAAAAAGTATAGATGGATCAAGAAAGATAAAATATCTCCAAAACGCAAAGACTTTTTACCTTTTCTCTCCTCACACTCTGAAATACCTATTCATGCTAAGACAAAAAAAAATGGCAATAACTCATCATGTACACTTTTAGACTACTTTTTTGAGAAGAAAAAGGAGGGGGAGAAAGATCATGGAAAAAAAAAAAGAAAAGGAGGAGGAATAAGGGAAGGTAGGGAAGGTAGGGAGGAATACAGTAGGGAAAGAAAAGAAAAATGAAGAAATGAACAGAGAAAGAGTGAGAAAAGAAAAAAGAAGGAAGGGAAAGAAGGAAGGAAGGAAAGAAGGAAGGAAAGAAGGGAAGAAGGAAAGAAGGAACTAAGGAAAGAAAAGAAAGAAAGAAAGAAAAAGAAAGAAAGGAAGGAAGAAAGGAAGGAAGAAAGAGAGAGAGAAAGAAAGAAAGAGAGAAAGGAAGGAAGAAAAAAGGAAGGGAGAAATAAAAAAGAAAGAAAGAAAGAGAAATAAATAAATAAAGACAGAAAGAAAGAAAGAAGGAAAGAAAGAAGGGAAGAAAAAGAAAGAAAGAAAGAAAGAAAGAAAGAAAGAAAGAAAGAAAGAAAGAAAGAAAGAAAGAAAGAAAGAAAGAAAGAAAGAAAGAAAGAAAGAAAGAAAGAAAGAAAGAAAGAAAGAAAGAAAGAAAGAAAGAAAGAAAGAAAGAAAGAAAGAAAGAAAGAAAGAAAGAAAGAAAGAAAGAAAGAAAGAAAGAAAGAAAGAAAGAAAGAAAGAAAGAAAGAAAGAAAGAAAGAAAGAAAGAAAGAAAGAAAGAAAGAAAGAAAGAAAGAAAGAAAGAAAAAGAAAGAAAAAGAAAGAAAAACAGCAGGACTGTAACTTTTTCACGCTGTCCTGCATGGCTTATCTACTGTGATTTACTGTTGTGATTGTTGACTAGCTGACCACTGATTTCAACGTAAGGGTATAGAAGAGACAGATTGACATGAGTTTCATTAAAATTCAAGAAACTCAACTCCACAGAGAGCATGACTAACTTCCTTATACATGACAAGAATCCCCACAGATGGTTCTTCACCCTTGCTAAAGGAATTAAGTCTACCAAAAGAATCCTTGTCTATAAGCAGCCAATTCCCCAAATCTACAGGCTCATCTGCACAGAAATTCTTTATACTGTCATTCTTAAGTACCTTAGGGTAGCAGTGAAAGACAGGGAGCCAACAGGGAGTGCCGACTGCTGCCTCCACTACCCCTCAAGCATGCTGGTGGCATGGGGATGATGGGATTATAAAGTAAACATAATAAAACACAGTACTAGGGCATTCAGTGGCCACAGTATATTTGCTTGCTTATCTTTTCCCTGTAAAATCTGGGGCTGAAATTCTTACTACAACTGCAAAGAGCATGTGTGCAAAATTGGTAGTTATTAAACCATTAAGGCATTTCACAAACGAATATTGAATTTAGTTTTCTATACCAATTAACTTTCTTTTTTCATATAATTCCTTTTATTTTTTTTTTTGTTGTTGACTATTCTCTCACTCTCTACATTTTATCACAAAATGT
This sequence comes from Pseudopipra pipra, assembly GCF_036250125.1. Classification (NCBI taxonomy): domain Eukaryota; kingdom Metazoa; phylum Chordata; class Aves; order Passeriformes; family Pipridae; genus Pseudopipra; species Pseudopipra pipra. The sequence continues at coordinate 5,392,530 of NC_087581.1, read as the reverse complement.
TGGCACTCTCCCTCTCTATCTCTGTCTTTCTTTCTCTCTCTCTCTGTTTCTCTCTCTCTTCCCCTACCACTTTTGCTTATGCACACACAAAGTCTGTTAATAGCTGGCTACATTGTGTCACTAAGGATGAAGAAGAAAAAGAAAAAAAAGCTTCGTTTACTTTCAAAAAAACATCTAAATCTTCTGTTGTGCTTTTCTGTCAATCAAACCAGTAGTAATTAAAAGACAGGAGTGTGTGAGTAAAACGAAGCTTTTACCTGAAGAATAAAAGAAGGAACATGTAATAGCCACAACAGAATAAGAAAGAAAATTAATTAATAAATAGGAGCTCTTCCTATGCTAAAAATGAGGAAACTGTTCTGAGGAACCTAGAAATAATACTTTTTAAACATTTGTTAATAAACATTGGCAATAGAAACATGTATTTTTCAGAGTATGAAATCTTCATCTCTTGGTCACTGTTTAGATCTAAAAGTCCCCTTGCAATAACCAAATTTTGTTCTTATTAGATCAGGCATGGTCTTTGAGAGCTCAACATGAACCCTCAGCTCCGTGTCACTCAAAGCATTATGCACAGACATCATACAGAGGCTGTTGATTTTAAAATCACAATTTCATTTGACATAAGGAAGGAGCATCACTGTCTTATTTATGTAAAATTATGAAAAACAGTGAAAATATCAACGGCTTCAAGAAACATCTGCAGTTCTCAGCAGAGGCAACCTGTCAATATAAGTCTTCGACAAACTTCTGGGTCAATAAACCAAATGTAAGTCCATCCACCCTCTTCAAAGAGAAGAAAAGGGCACAGAAATTACATAGGAATCTTTCAGTGTTAGAAGATGACTGTAGATCACCAAGGATATTGAAGTAAGATGGAAAAATGCATCACATTACTTAGAAAATGCCATTTCTATCAGTCTGCCATTTCTAGGTAATATCAAGCTGAATTCTCAGTACTGAGGAAGAAAACAAAACTCTTATAAAAGGATTTTTCCCCTCAAAGTGTAATTTTTTCAGAAATTTTAGATGTTCAGCTCAGCTGTTCTTCCTGAGGAATTGTCATAATAGAGGAGATGTTGACCTCTGGCTGGAAAAGGACAAGTGACTGGCATGGATGATTCTCCTATCATGGGTTTCTGCCATCAGAGAAAAAATGTAAGTACATCCTAAAACAAGTGTGAATGGTGTAAAGTAGAGTAAGACAATAGGACTGATTGGTTATAAAGTCAAGACGACAGACAAAAAGCCAAATTGTTCCTTATCCACACAACAGGAAGATCAGCTGCTTCCTGAGGGTAAGGGGCAAAGACCACGAGCCAAATCCAAGAGTATCACCTTCACCTCCATTTGCAGTGGCAGTGCAAGTCTAATCTCAGATACTACCTGGATTAAAACTGAATTTAAGAAAACTAGTGATGAAGAATATATGAGTGGAAAGGGTCTTCATCCATCCCTAGAAAATTTAGCCAGAAAAAAGAGATCTTCTGTGTTCCCTTTTTCACTGTTACCTTTCTCATCAATGTTTGGAACTTGTTCTCCCTTCAAACATTTTGGCTAGATTTTTAGGACGCTGCTTCCTACACAAGCAGGTTACTCTTGGGATACTGGCAGAAGAAAAAGACATTCTTTCATCATCCTTTTTCAGCCATCCCTCTATCAGTACACTGCGGGCTCAGAGAGCTCCTTTGCACAGGCAAGAAAAACACCTTCTTTTTAAGAAACATAGAAAGATATTAGTGCTGGATTCTAGCAGTCATCCACCCTGCCCTGTCTGTCCTCTGGAGAACTTTCTAGTCTGCTTGACCTCCAGGGCATGCATCCTGCTGTGGTCAGCCACTGTGGAAGAGCCAAGCTCTCAAACTAAGTGTTAGAGTGTGATTTGGTCAAAAATGACAAGATGGTGCAGAATGTGATTTGCCTTGGGAAACCATCCTGGCTTTCCCCTCTGTTGTACCCTCATTCTTTGAACTTCTTTCCTGTTGTCATCTAAATCACCATTGCCTGCAATGAGATGTTAGAAGCAAATCATGGTGAGTACAGACTGTGTGGTCCAACATGCTTTCCTAAAAGAGTCTTTTTAGTCTCCAGAGGACACTTGGCACAGAATCAATACGTGCTCCAAAAACTGTTGCAAGGCTCCCTAGTGAAGAGGGCTCTCTTTCTTCCAATCTGTAATTAATTTTTAATTTGAGTAAGAAAAAAACATATTCTCGGTAGACATCATTCACATTGAGAATAAAATAGAACACACTGATTCCCATCCTCCCTGAATTCATCTCATTCCTCTTTGAATGGAACTTTTTTGTCTCCATAATGTCAGACAACAATAAACTCTAGGGTTTAAATGTTGTTTAACTACAGTAATGTGTTTTGTTTTTTTTTTTATTAAAATATGTATTTTTTAAAAAGGAAAAAATTCATTCCTTCTGAGAAATCCAGCTTGAAAGTGCATGTGTTTTTGAGGTGCTTTTCTTCAGTCTTGCTCTCCACCTCACTGCTTCTGCTTCGTAGTTGTAACAGACTGAGCACAAACATCATATGTCCCATGTTCAGATTTTTTTTGTTTCGTACGAGGCATGTTTGTCTACTTTCTTCTGTTTCTGGAAACCCACTTTGTCTGTATTTGTACTTCAAGATCCCTGGTAGCCATGTGCTTCGCTCCCTGCTTTTTCCAACAAGTTCATCCAAACAACATCGCAGTACATCATATTCAAATACTGTCAGAGAACGTCTGATATTTTCTCCATTGAGAGAATTTCATCAATCCCACAGAGTAGGAGACACCAGAAAGTGAAAAAAACAACCCTCCTCCCTCTGCTATGCAGCCTTTTAGCAGAACGGAGCAGAACACAGTGTAACACTCAGAAACCTACAGCAAACCTGAACAAGCAAACAAAACAGATGCCATCTGCCACAGTCTGGAGAACATATTCCCTGCCAGCCTTGATTCAAGACAGCCAGAATCCATTCAACTTAAAGGTTCTAAAGGAGTTTTTTATCATGTCATGCTATATCAGTGTTTTCTTTGTAGGAAAAAAAAATCCAGCTGATAGGATCAGTATCTATTTATTTCCATATTTTAAAGGGTTTTTTTCTGTTTTCCTTTGAGAACACTGTTCTACATAATAACAGAAGCTGTGGTCCCAAAGAGGGTCAAAACTCGTAGTGTCAGTTTTTATTTGTCCTGAATAAACTTATTCCTCTCTTCAGCCATCACCAATGAAGTTAAAACCAGCTTACGCATGCCTTACAGTACATGTTGAAACTTTATGCGCCTTTATCTCTATACTAGGTTAATTTTTGCTATCACACATGTCCAGTTTAGAGTATAGGGATGAGGTTCAGTTCTACCAGTAAAATATTCTAAGACATGGAAAGTTTTCAATTTTTCAGTGGACCGGAATTGTTCTTGAAAGTACAAGCTGAGGAAAGGAGTTATGTTAGGTGTCTTATATAATAAGCATTCTCCAAAATACAAGCACTAGATATGAATTTTTGCAGTAGTACAAATGTTCAGACTTGTATTGCAGATCTTCTTGAGCGTATAATGACAGAAACTTTTGTCATCTCTGCTTTACCGCTTCAGTCCAAGAAGGAACTAATGCCTCTAGAAAATACTATTATAATGTAACATGACACAGAATAATCCCTCAGCAGTTCTGAGAAGATCATCATACATCACAATTTAGTGACTGCAAAGGGTAGGAAGAAGTATAAAAGTAAATTTGAAATGATGGTTAATACAACTGCCCTTTCCTACAGCATTACAATAAGAAAAAAACAGAATTCCATGGTGGAAAAACTTATATTTAATCAGATGTTCTTCAGTGGTTTCTGGCTGCCTGTTTACACTTAAGAGTTTCATCCTCTGAGACAGTAGATGTAAACAACATTTAGCACTTCTCAAGAACCCTCTTTTGAGTTAACGATTATGGGCAACGACAGTCCAGTAACTGCGAATGACATCAGAATGTTTTGACTTTCACACAACAAGACACGCTCATTAGTGATAAGGAAAGGTCTCCCTTTTTTCCTCCCCTTACTGGCAATATCACAAGAAGTCATTCCTCATCAAAGCACAGGGTATGAATACCCACCACCACATGTACCACCTACACAATTGCATTCTTCCCTAAATAATAGTCCATGGCTCTCACAATTCATTTAAAAATATATATATATTTAAAATAGATTATGCTTAAAATCTTACTTTTTTAAAGGATTCAACAAGTCCCGCATTAAAATGTGTCTGAATACAATTCACTATCTGGTATCTCTGGAAACTGTCAAAATGTTAATAGTGCTCCAACCAGAATGACTGCTGAGTATTCATGAACAGTATAAGATGTCTGTGTAACTCATGTAATCCCGTATTTGCAGAGTAAGAGATGTTAGTTCTTTGAATATCAGCAACTTTTCCCTTTTAATGGAAGATCCAGGATCCAGGCTGGTGTGTTAGGTAACCAATCATATTTGCATCAGGTTATGAACTTGTCAAGGGAGCTCTAAAACTTATTTTTTTTTTTCCAAATTGACCTTATCTAATGAAAAATATTCGTATAAAAACTGAGAAATCACTGCTTGTTTAGAGTTATCAATAGAAAATCACCATCACCCTTAGCAGCACTAGGTACAAAACTATTACACTCCCAGTATACTCTTGGGACAGACTTTCCTTCTGTATTTCTATATATTTTTCATTTAATAGGAGTCATAAATGCACAGAAGTTTGAATATGCATACATAATCATCTTTTAGTATTATATAGTATCAATTTAGCCATCTTCCTGGTTTAACCAAAATTTCTCTATTTCAAGAGGTAGCAGGACTTTGACTCAGTATTCTGAAGAAATTGTACAGATTTTTCTTAATATCTCCTTCCTTAAATGCCTGTAATGAACATTCAGATATAAAAGGGCCCTAAATTAGTGACCACAGTTAGAAACCTTGATTTTCACTTGGTTTGTCAAAGAGGTTGCAATTTTATCTTTCATTTGAAAAGCATAATGTACCTTATGTGACTTTGGGAGCTATGGACATTGAAAATGTAAAATCTTGAATGTAGTAAAATGCCTATTACAGAGATTATTTGTTGTAGTTCCTGCCTTTCATGAGAATAAATGTCCTTTGTTAGAAAAGACTCTGAACATGTTCAAGTCAAATGTAGGCCAAATGTCAAATAAAAAGAAATCAAGTTATTAAGAAAATGAATATTGACAATGTTTAAATATATATATATATATATAATCTCATAGACATTTAGAAAAATTAAATCAAGGAGTTTTTTTTATTTTTTTAAGTGCAAAAAAATTGCACAATTTGCATAGAAATCATGAATGTGTGGCAAAAAAAGTCTCAGCTGGAACAAAATTGATAAATATTCTAACATATTTTAATATATTTGTATTTATAATTTTAATGTATAATCTATTGTTATTATAATTTTTATTATTATTAGTGCATTTCCAAACATATAAAATTTGAAAATTTTATAATATTTTTTCTTTTTTAATACTCTCATGCTTCTATTTCATATTTGACAACTATGAGCCAATATTTGTCTCTTGGTTAAAATTAAGATTTGCATGTTATTGTAAATTTATAAAAACAATAAATACAATGTAAAATGGGAAATACTTTTATAAATATTGCAAAAAGAATTATGAGCAACTGAAAGTAATCTCAGAGATGATTCCAAACTTTAATAGGAAAAGTTTGATATTGATATGAATGCCTTGTGGTTGGTAGTACCTATTCTGAGATTGTTTCAAGATTTCTGTAAGCAATATAATAAGTAATATTCAATGCACACTAGTATGAAAATTTAGTTTGGGAAATATAAATGTTTCTTGTATGAATAACTTTGCTTTTTCCAATGACAGCCTTGGACAGGAAGTGGGAATGACACTTTGATGGATAAAGCAAAGGACTGTCTTTCTTCTCTGCTATGAACTTGCTAAGTCAATACTGAAAAATCACTTAAACAAACATTTTCAAAGTTAGGAGAATAAATTAAGGTACTTCAATGTAAAAGTAGATGCTGATATGAGACCAGTAAGATTCAAGGAGAACTTGGATCACCTACAAATACTTCTGTTGTCATTCCAGTGCTGTGCATGCTAAAATATCCCACAAACTCAACACAAAACTGGTGGTAGAGAGGGGTATGGAATCAGAAACAATAAGATGAAGGGTAAAAACTTCTTTTTTAACCCAAACAATGCTGAATCACAGGGTTCTGCTCCTGGAGGATGTATTAATTACATGAAAGAAAATATGGAGCCTATCAAAGTAAGATCAGGAGCAGACTGAGCTGTTTCCTCAAAAATATTTAAACATATTTTTAAAACAACCTGTCTTACCTCTTTTTGGCTCCAGAAAGCCATTCAAGAGAGAACTGTTCAGAAAAAGCAACCCTTGTTTTCCCGAAAATCCAAGTCTGAGGCTTCAGAAATCACATCTTAAGTCACTAAGCTCATGCAGTAGATTTTGCAAAGATAAGAGTTGGTTATAATTGCCCTTGGAGGGAGTCATTTTTGAGTCAGACAAACACCACACTGTCTATGATTATGAAGAGTTTATTTTCTTTTTATTTAGTTTGGGGTAGAAGGATATAAAAGGGGGCCGAGTGTTGTGTAATTTGGATGAATATAATAAAAGATCAGATAGTAAAACATCTGTTAAGAACATGTGTTGGAACTCCAGGGTATACACTGAAACCAGTCAATAATATCTGTGAGTGAATGAAGGAATGAATAAATGAGTGTATAAAATCATGATTCCTTCCATCATCCCTCCCCTACGAAACCCACAAGGATTTTTAAAGTCTTGTCAAGGATAGAGGAACCTAACATCTCTGCAGCTGTAATTCAATACAACATCTTCATATTGACAGATCTACCAAACTAGATAGTACTTCAGCATTAAACAAAATATGAAAGGCCAGAGAACTTTGTCAGTGAGAAAAGGTAGAGGAGAAAAAAAAAAGCTCAGAGAAATTAAGTGACCTGCTCTAGAATGCCAGAGACAGGAACTGAGTCATGGCTTGATGGTTTCTCTCTGTTAGATGTGTCACGTTTCAGAAGTATTAATAAAATGTTCTCTAAAGAGTACAAATGTGTTTTAGTGTGTCTATGCCTCAGCTTAGTGTCACAGAACTACCTCAGTGATCCAGGATCATCTCGATTCTAGAAGGTTAGATTCAGACCCTACTGCAGTCTCTATGGATTCTGATGCCCTTCTGGGTACACCATGTTTGCCATTACTTTGCTATCTTATCAAAAATGCATTTTCTACTTGTCCTATACTGGAGAGCTTCTCATTAATGAATGACAGGCATGTAAGTGGACAGAGACAAAGAAAACAATTCCCAGGAAGCGTAAGAAATGCCTCGAGGTCCTGCAGGAAGCCTGTAGCAGTTCCAGGAAGAGAGCCAAGATATGCAACTTAAGCTAGATATTGTTTTAGCCAAGTTTAGCCAAGAAACAATTCTTCCTCTTTCAGAAACAGGTGGCTGCAGTTAAAAGCAATACAACCCAAATCACTTACAAGCTAGTTATCTTTAAACTGTTTCCTTGAAAATTGGATGATGATGAGATATTTTCTATGTATCTTTCCCTCTTTGGGTTTCTGCTCTGTCTGAGTTTCTCCTTACAGGCATATTGCAATAGCTGCTGGCTAAAAGAAGTAGCTAAGGGAATGCAGGCATTCTTAGTTCTCATTAGGATACTGGGAAAAAAGCATTATCCTTTGTCTTTATATTTATAGTGCTGGAGGGACTGTAGTTAGCTGTAGCTAACTGTAAAGGTAAAAAATATTTTGTCACATTTGTTTCTCCCCTACCTAGATGGCACTGTGGAAAATATCAACAAAACAATGTATATAGGACTTTATGAAATTCCTAACTTTGGAACACCAGTGCCTTTCCCTTCCAGTGATGGCCATTTGGGTCCACAAAACCAGGAAGCACAAATTAAAAAAAAAATATAAAAAATAAATAAATAAATAAATAAAAAAATTGAAATTATGTAAACATGAGGTAAAATGACATCTAGGTTGATGTAAACAACTCTAGGAAGTCTCCGGGAAAACGATCCAGTACAATTCAAGCCTTCGAAGTCTTCAAATTGTTTCCTGATCTTCCATCCCACAACTCCTGTACTGTGAGAACACATGAAGCCAGAGACAGAATTACTGTAGCATAGTTGTTATTTTGGGCTTCTAATTGAGAATCAAGCACAAAGAGAAAACAATTACCCAAAACTCAACTACTCATTTGAAGTTCCATGCCTAGGAAGGTTTCAGACTTCTGATGTAACCCAATACCTTGCACACTCTTCTTTCCCTCCCCTAAGAGTTCTCTCTTTATTGCTTCAGTATACTTTCTGCATGCTCCATATTTCAAAATTTAAGATCACAATAGGTTAATTTTTAGCTGGATATCATTAATAAGACAACTACTTGAAAAATCAGTGGTTGGTTCTGAACAGTAGCTCGAATCCAGCTGCACATTTTCTGGGAGCCAGGGAGGGTGACTTACTCTTTGTTATATTGTGCTTCACATGGCCTCCAAAGAGTAGGGTGAATTATAAACTGATGAGAGATGTTGCTGTAGCAGTCACACAAGCTGAAGTTTTCTACCCAGAAGCAAAAACAGAGTACAAGACTTTTTTCCTCCTGCCCTGAAGATATGCCTGAATTTTGACTTTAAGAAGTCATGTCTCGAAACTGAAACGCTCCCTGGTCTTTAGTTCTTGGTCCTTGTGGTTTTTTCATAGCTGGCAGAGTGCAGAGATGTGCACGCCTCATGACTGGACCACAGCCCCACACTTCTGAATCGAGAACTGTGGAACTCTACTGGTTGCTTGCAACTTTCCCCTGGTTTACATGGGAGAAAAATCAGTGATTTAGAGGAAAAAAAGGTACTGAGCACTATCCCCAAACCCATTAAATGTTTGTTCTGGATTTTTTTCCCCAATCTAATTGCATTTTAAAATAGAATGAGATCATATTAAAGAGTCTATTTATTTTCTCCATTTCCTACACTCACAAAAAAAAAAAAGGACATCTGTTGGGTTTAAAACATTTGAACGAGTACCAAAACCAGTCATATATGGGTACAGTTCGCACAGCAGAACAGAAACAACTTTTAAAAATGTTGGCCTATGGGTGGAAGTCATAGTGTCTACCTAAAATATTGTTACAACTGACAGAAACACATGTAGGCACGCACATATAGAACCTATCAACAATTACAGATTTACTAACCAAGAGCACGAAACAATATGTCTTTTCCAGGGAAGTAATCTACTGTCACAGCCCAATGTTTGCCCTCTATGCCCCTGGCAGTGTTCCACTGGAGAAAGGGCGGGGTCCTATGAACCAGGAGGACACAAACACAACCTGGTAGGCAACAAAGCAGGCCCTGAAGGCACAGGAAGGCTGTATGTGATGCCATCCCCCTCCCCACACACTTGGACTCACTGTTCATAACTCAAGCCTGAGATATTAACTAGAAGAGCAGACCAGAAGTTGGCTTCAGGAGGTGCAAAGGAAATAGTGTTTGCCTGGTGGGGGTGTCATCTTTCCTTGAGAGCAAGAAAGAATTTACTCTTATGTACACATTAAACCTGATGTAACTGGAGGAAAGCATGGGGTCTACAGGAAGGTGGGGGGGGGGGGGTTGACCTCAGGTACCAGAAGCAGCATTTTCTTCCACAAACAATTTATTTGCCCTCTTGGGAAGTGCATCTCTCAATTAGGCTGCAGAATGTATGAAAACAGAATAGGGGGCTGCCACTTTTCCTATAGAGACGTAAAAATTTTTCTGTCACAAATGACATATGCCATATATCATATATATATAGTGGGTTTTTTTAGTTATCCCTTATATTTACCCTTTTTTAACCCAATCCCTGAACTTCACCCCTGTGAATTTGCCTTAGGCTATATCCTCTTTTCTCAGTACCATACCATAAAGGTCAGTTCTGGTCACTGGAGGTTGTGACTCCAGGGAAATTTTCTTCAGCTGCGTTATCCCAAGATAGAATATTTAGTGGTTTCAGGGGAAGAAGTAACTATAGTCCTGAAAATAGTAATTCTGTAACTATGTAATATGTTTTTTGCACATCAATTATCAGTTAATGGTGCTATCAAGACCTGAATTTCTGAAAACACTGCCTTGATGAATCAAGAAAAATTAGGTGAATTTTACACAAATTATGAGATAATTTGTAAAATTTCAAATCTTTCTAACAGGGAAAGGTCAGGATGTTCTCAAAAAATATTTACATGTGAGTACTCTTCACAAGTGAGCAAAACTTTGGGTTTTTTTTTCACATAGGCTTGTTTTCAGAAATTGCATGACCACTTACTGTGGTATTTTCCATGCAATATCTGCCTGACAGTGCTAGCATGGAAAATTCCTGCCTGAACTTTTGAAAACTGGCAATATTGTTACCAGTTGGAAAGAGAGTCCAGATATGGAAATGTCAGTCAATTTTAAGCATCAACTTTGCTTCCTAAGCTGCCTGGGTCTGTGATGCCATTCTTCCTACGTGTTGCCAACACCTTTTACAACCTGGGCTACCTTCTGCTGCTGATTGCAATCCTTGTCATCACTCCACAGAGCTGCCAGCCCAAAGCATTTACAAACCATGAAAGACTGCTGAAAACCACAGACTTTTAAAACGATAGATTTGAGACTGTCCTTATTTACCATTCAGCTGCTGATACCCTGAGATGTGAGTGTGTGAGGTGTCCAAGATCATTTTTTTTTGCAAGTGTGAAAGGAGAAAAATCCTCTTGGTTTCCTTATAATTAAAGGTGAGATTTTCGGCGATTGACTTTTGCCTTGTCTTTTGGAGCTTTGAAAAAAAAGTCACATTAAAATTTTAAGAAAGAGTGGGTGTCAGTAATATTTTAACAAATCAGATAGGCAAATCAGGGTTGGAATTAAAGGCGGTGTGTTGTCTGGCCTTGTATAACCACACCAGATCTATGCAACCCCTGGTAGAGTGTGACTGCCAAGCTCACAGCACTGATGAAGGTGCAGCACTGAAGTGACAGAAGACGAAATACTAGTGAAAGATGATGGAAAAAACTTCCTTCTGATAGAAAGCTTTAATGTTTCCAGAAAGCAGGCTGGATATTAGTTGCAATTTTGCTCTTCCCTGAAAGGCTCTCACAGAATGACCTGCACGGAATTCAATTTCTTTCCCTTGAAAGGAGGCAGAATTGAGTCAACCCAGCCAGAATTTGAACCTGTGGCTCAAGGGAGTCTAAGTAATTCAACCCTTAGGCACAACTTTTAAGCCATCACCCTCCAGTGTATGATAAAAGGTATTGTATAAAGAAAGGAAGTGGAATTGTAATGAGGGGAGTTTTGGGTGAATCATAAAGTGAGACAGGTTTCAGACATTTTTGGAGAGGGTCATAAACCCAGGTTTTTTTCAGATTACAGGGATAAATGCAGAAAACAATTGGGTTAAAAACATCTTCCAAATACTGAAGAGAACTCAAGATTTTATGTTATTTGAGAAAGTTTAAAAAAGTTGTGGTGTGTTTTTTTTTTTTTTTTTTTGCTGGTTGCTTCTTCCTGACTTTCTGCTGTCATCTGCTCCTGAAAGAGAGCTTGACAGGAGGCAATGTCTGTAGCTTTATTTCTAACATGCCTGAAACTCCAAATAATAGAAACTATATGAAAAAGTTCAATCTCTTTTTTTTTTTTTCCCATTGCAAACTGAGGAACTGAAAGTTCAGTAGAATATTTGTGAAAATATTTCTAGTAGTATTTTTTTTTTATATATTTTGCTTCTGGGTTTCTCTCTCCCTGCATTTATATACATAAAATTCATGGTGAACATGACTTTAGGTGTTGTGTTGCTTCTGCCTTTAAAACAAATTTAGGTTTAAAGAGTAAATTTTTCATTTTCTTGGAAATGCTAAAACTTTGTCCCTGTGGGGACAGCTTTTGTTTGTTTCAGTAATATAGAGTTTGGATTTTGTTCAAAATCAGGATAACTCCTAAATCATGTTGAGGCAGATATTGATATTATCTCTATGAAAATATTTGCACCAAATTGTGTCTGACGGAAATGAATTCTATAATTTTTAATCAGATTTAAATGAGTTGCCTCTGAATTTTGCTGAATATTTCCATACGTTTCCATTCCAAGAAATCCAAATAAGAGCGCTTTACTCATTTCAATACATCATTCATTTATAAATACACATACTGCAATTGTTTTGGAAAGAAAATCTGTTTATAGGTTCACAAAGACGCTCTGAGGGCTGGAGCACCTCTCCTATGAAGACAGGCTGAGAGCTGCGGGTGTTCAGCCTGGAGAAGAGAAGGCTCTGAGGAGACCTTGTTGCAGCCTTTCCACACTTGAAGGGGACTTATAAAAAAAGAGAATGTGACCATTTACATGGACAGGTAAGACACGGAATAAGGGTTTTAAACTAAAGAGGAAAGACTTAGATGAGATGTTGGGAAGAAATTTTTTGCTCTGTGAGGATGGTGAGGCCCTGGCATAGGTTGTCCAGAGGACCTGTGGCTGCCCCATCCCTGGAAGTGTTCAAGGCCAGGTTGGACAGGGCTTGGATCAACCTGATCTAGTGGAAGGTGTCCCTGCCCATGGCAGGGGAGTTGGAAAAGCATAATCCCTAAGGTCCCTTCCAACCCAAACCATTCTGTGATTCCATGATATATATTCCTTTAGTCTAAAGACATTTTCTTTCTCCAATATCACGTTTTTGTCTCACCAGGCAAACAAAATGGAACACTTCACTCCAGGTAAGATTTTCTTTACTGTTCTTGTATGACCTCTGCAGCTGAGATCCTTTTGAATAATTCTTTCTGTTGAGCCATTCACCCAAATAGGCAGGATTTTTCCTCTCTCCTATCTTTATACCCCAGCAGAGTATAGCAGCAAATCAGTTTGCTCCTTCCATGCTGCAATATTTCCTTTTTATCAAAAAAGTGGCATTAGTTCTTTCTTTCACCTAATTATCTTAAATAATTCTAGGATTCTTTGTGGGTTTTTTTGTAGTTCTCAGTGAGCTGCACAAATTTTGGACACAATCAACAATTTTTGTGCAGAACAGTTCCTTAACCACAACCAATATGGTTTGCTCAAAACCAGAAAGTTCCAAACATAAATAATTAAGTAGCAATACATTTAACAGCTTTTATCTCAAACCATGAATTTTCTCACTCCTACTCATTCAATTCTTTCCCCCATCCCACTGAGGGCAGGGACAGTGAGCAAGGAGCTGTGTGGGACTTAGTTGCCAAGGGAGGGGAGAGGATTAAACAAAGGGACTCAGTAATTGCTGATGGAAATATAATAATAGTAAACTAGAATGCTTCGTGTTAACCCTCCAGAATTGCCATGGTGTTATGGATTATCAAGTCTCAAAAACTGTTCTGCAAATTTAGAAGATGCTTTTGGGTTTTTCGCTTGTTTGTGGTTTTTTTGACAGCATTAATCCCTCTGCAGGGATTATATACAAATACATATATATACGAAATCTGATATTCCTATGAGAACATATTAGAAACACTATATTCCATTGAATAAGGACACTATTCAACACACTTCCAATGCGTTTTCCTCTGATTTAATAGAGACTTGTTGCGAGTTCAGTTCAGAAGGCCCACTTGGTGGAGCTGGGAATGCACCTCTCCAGCCCAGCCGTGACCCTCAAAGTGATGGAGTTCACCCATCAGTTTTATTATGGGCAACTCATTTGTTGCTGTGCCATGCCAGCTTGATTTAACTAGCACATATGAGCAATGGCAACACAAGCCTGATTCCTGAGCATTTAAAACTAGCTGTTGAAGGCAGATGGCATTCTCCAGTTCTCACACTGCTCTACTGCAGAGAACTAAAGTTTAAACTATCAGCTACCTGCCATTTTTGAAATTGCTGCAGATAAAAACTCTTTGATGATTTCAGATTTCTGCTGCTTGCTTGCAGGCTTACAGAGAATAATTGCTACCATAAGAAAACTACTGAAATAGACAATAAACTGATTTTGGCTGGAAGTACATTGTAATTCTGTTCTATATTGGTATGTGCTGCACCACAGAGACAAGTGTTTGTTTTAAACAACAAAAAAAAAAATAGCTAAACTGAGGTGGAAGAAAAACAACCCACCAGCTTAATAGTTCTGATACAATAATCTGTGAATCATCTAAGATGGAAACTTAATTGTTACTGAAAAGATTAAATAGACTATGTCTGGTATAAAACACGTGGGGCCATATGCCATCCTGCAAGGCTGCAGAACAAAAGAATGAGGCACAACATAATCCAGAACAAAGACCTCATCTGTAAGGGAAAACCATTAATGTAATATGGCTCTCTCATTCTTCTCTGAGGTCTTATAGCCATGCTATGTTAAATGTGAAGGCCATCTAACCTTTGTCCTCCTTCTCAAGATCTTCCTCTTTATCCGGGCCAGGGTTTACTAGTGGTCCCTACAATGGGACTAAAGATTTATTTTCATTGGTTAGACACCACGACTCTCATCTTTTTTTCAGACTTCCTTGACTGCATATTATAGTAATTATGTTTATTTTTGCCTTGCTGAACAAGTTCTGTAGTTCTGACTTACCTTTGTCTTATCATCAGAATTGATTAAGACTTCTCAGAATCACAGAATACCTGAGGTTTGAAAGCATGTCTGGAGGTCACCTAGGCCAACCATGCTGCTCAAAGCCTTGTCAAAGGTTTCTCAGGACATTGTCCAGCTGGATTTTTAATATTTTCTGCAATGAAGACTCCACACCCTCTCTGTAAACCTGGGGAATCTGTTCCAGTGCTTGATCAACATAAAGTTTAGGATTTTTTTCACTTTGTGCCCTGTCCTGTCAGTGGGTACCAGTGGCAGGAGTCAGGCTATGTCTCCTTTACACCCTCCCATCAGGTAGGTATTCACATAGACTGACATAATAAGATCACCCTTGAGCTTCTCCGTGCTACTCAACTTTTCTCTAATTCATGTCTTGAGGCTTCAGCTCTGTCACTCACGATAAACTTTATAAATGGCATAGCATCTGACTGCAAACAAAACTATTTACAACAAAATGCATCTGTTCATTCTTTTAAACCTATTTATTGCATTGATTCTAACTGTTTTAATTACTTAATCAAATATTGTATAGCCTCAAATCAAACGCCTCACAGACATCTAAGAGCATTGTACCAGCACCGTTGTATTTATTAATTTAACATATGCTCCTCTCAAATGAAAATGTCACATTAGTTAGATGAAATCTACTTTACATAAAATAAGTAAGAGTGAATATTTTCTAACTATATAGTGTTATTCAGGTCTCTTGTTTCCTCTTGAAAACATCAGCACTTTTTTACCCAGTCCTCTGAATTATGTCCAGTATTCCAAAATTTTGTGAAAATAGACGCAGAGATCTCAGAGATGGTCTCAGACAGTTCTTTTAAAGTTCTTTGGTATAAGCTGTCAGATATGTTAACGGAAGTATATCAAACTTAGTAGCAGTGCTACAACCATTTATTGGAGCTGAAAGGATGCTACTCTATGCCATGAGTATATTTTTCTGCTTGTCCCAAATGCAGAAGGGAATTATGTTCTGGGAATGTTTGCCTTTTTTACATTATTATCATCTTCACCATGACAATTTTTTCCTGATTCCCAGCGAGAAGTCCCAATATGCCAACCTGTGTCCATTGAAATGTTACCTCTCTTCCCATCCCTACGCAGACTGAGGAGGCAGAAGACAGTAATTAGATTAATAACACTACCTATGTTCCTTCTGTTTTGGCTTTGTGCTTAATGGATAAGAATTCCTAGATTATTTGTTATTGACACTCCCCTGTTGCATTGTTTCTTTGATTCTTAAGTAATCTAGCTGATGTCTCTGACAAAAACTTTTAAGATAGACTGAATTTAACAGAACTTCACAGATTCTCCTTCTCACCCACACCAAAGCTTCTGCAAGAGCAGTATCCCAACCACTGCATCATACACAACTCACCAAAACAGAAATTTCTTTCTACAATCTCCTTCCATTGTTATCTTTTTATACCAGATCATTTTTCTTTTCCATCGTAACTTGGTAAGGAACATAAGGAAAGTAGCGTTTTTGGGCAGATTTTGTTAAATCAGTCTTTCTGAACGGTTAAGACCCATGGATTTTATTATTTTACCCTGACAAGTCTTCTCCTCTTCTACCAGTGTTTAGATTCCATAATTAACACTTTTAGATTAGAGTTATTTAGTGTTGGGGCCTAGCAGCCATGCAAAGGTACATTCTAAACTGATTTTCTATTTGTTCAGATGAGTCTGAAGAGACATCATTCACAGGAAGGTGAAGATATTCTATCAGCTATAGTAGAAATTTCTATTTGCTGAATTCTTGAACCTCTTTCTCTCTTGTTGCTTAATACCCCCTTTTCCATCCTCCTACTTGTCTCTCACTAGGTGCTTGATCTGCTAATGCAACTTATGTTGAATGTTCTGAATCATTGTTTTCCAGGTCCTTTTTGTTGGATAAGTGGCTCTAATAACATCTACCAAATTTATTTGTCTAAAAACTTGGCTTCTTCAAGCTCTGGAGTTGCCCATTCACTCTAACAGTTGCTACTTCCAGTCCATTTGCCTAATGGTCTTTGTAGAGGTACTTGCACTCCTTTTATGCACAGGAAAAGCTAATAACAAAAACACATTTCCATGTCATATTGATCAATTATTGTTCATTATGTACTGAGAAGGGCACTTTGGCTAAAAGAAACTGCTAAAAGCACTGGCTCTCCAAATGTTCTACAATGTTTAAGAGCCATTAAGCCACCCAACTCAATTCCATCTCTTTACAAATGCTAAGAAACTCAAATATTGGCACTATTCAAAGAGCACTGAATCACAGTCCTTACTAAATAGAAACCAGGTCTATATACTGCTTCATTTATTTGTTCATGGTCAAATTATACAATCTCCACAACAATTAACCGAAAAAAAACCCAACAAAAAAGCCCCTACCTAATATTTTTTTTTCTTCCTGTCTCTAGCTTTCTACTTCAAAAGTTTGATTTTATGGTCATGTTGTCCTTTAATCAAAAGTTTCTAATGATCTCTTTTCTTAGATTGAAATAGGATGCTACCATAGTTGAAAGAAAATAAAAACAAGGTTGTAAGGGGGAGGAGATCAGAAGGAAAGCGAATCCTCACAGAATAAAAAGCACAGGAAGCTGAAGAGACAGATATTTTCCTCTTGTTTTAAAGTCAGTTTTGCTGCACGTTTAAATACACGTTTGTCTCGTACATCCAAGTTCTCATAAAGCTGAGATTACTATGTTATGTGAGTATACACACCACCAGCACCCCCACATCCTTCTCTTGATATTTCCTTACTGAACCAGTATTGATTTCTTTCCTAGACCTCATTTCATATTGTGCCCTGAAAATTAAATGATCTATTTAGTTTCAATATGGCCCAGGATTCTAATTGGATTTTGAGGCAGTAATTTATGTAATATTAATGGATACTTTCAGAAAACCACTAATTAACAGCTGACCTTTATTTTTCCTGTGAAGAAAGAAGAAAGCAAGAAAGAAAGAAAGAAGAAAGAGGGAGAGAGATAGAAACAGAAACAAAAAATGAAACATTAAAAAAGCACATTAAGCTTTTGGGTTTTTTCCTCCCCTTCTACGAGTGGTCTGAATTTAATTAGCAAAAGCCAGCACACATCAGGGACATTTTGGAGAGCATCAAAATACATTATGTATTTGATCACCTTATGCCTATAAAAATGGCTAAATAATTTAAATGCAATTCAATAAAATGTGTTTTCAATGAGAAGCTTCAGCTCTGGGTGATGGATTAAAAGCTTCACATAACCCAGAGATTTTATAAGCTACTGGCAAACAAATTCAAAGTAAAAGATTATATTTTGTTTCCTTCTTTTATGTAGCAAGATTTCTTCATTTTCTGCCTTTTTTTTTTTTTTTCTTAACAGCAGTGGAATAAATATATACAGCATCATTTAAATGCTTTATGAAAAGAAAAAGAGGAAGATTCAGAACTATCACCTCATCATTAAAAGAACAAATCCACTTGCTTGTTCAGCAGGTGTTTTATTTCCTCCTTGTTGCCATAAAACCCCCTAAAAAATCAAGGATATGAGGAAATGTACCCTGGGATACCCAGAACAATACTGAACCTCACTGTAAATCGACACTTTCACTATGGTTTCAAAAATTAAAGACAGTAATTTTTTGAGAAACTTTCTTAAAAAAAATACCTTCGATATATTAACAGTTATGATGTACTGAACATATTATGATGTGTAAAACTGAGAATGATTATAACAAATATCTGCTTGATTCTCTGTTCATCACTGCTTTGTATTGCCTTTTACACTCGTGTCCTTGTTACTTAATGATATTTTATGCTCTTGTACTTTAATGTAAGTTGCTAAAAGGAAAAGAAGATGAGAAATCAGGGCCATATATAAATCCACATGTACTCTACATCTTGGGATACATCAGCTTTAGGTTTGATCTGTTCAGACTGGTCCAAATGACTGACGTGAGTATTTACTAACAAAATCTAAGCCTCTTCAAACCTGTTTAAAATCATTAAAAAATGAATAAATAAGTCTTTAAAAAGAAAAATTCCTGCTGCGGGTAAACCAGTCCAGTGCAGTTCTTAAGTGTGAATACAAAATTGGATTTAGGGACTTCAAAGCTGAGCAGTGCAATAGGCAATTATTTTTCAGTCCTTTACTCTTATCTTGGGATCCACGATCTCCAATTAGGCAGTGGGGTGTCTGATGACTAACACAGGAAAAAAACCTGGTCCTTTAGCATGAGATTCAAGAAGACTATAAAACAGAGATTTTCATGAGAGATAGCCAAATAATTTTTAGATGCCAACAGTACTTAGACATGAGGTCTAAACAACTTTTTTTCTGTCAATGAGGGAACAATAACTGGCAGGTTATGAGAAATTAAAGCATCAGGACTGCAAACGAGCATTTAATATCCTAAATTCCATTTATTGAAATTTAAGTTTTTGCATGCCATATTTTTGAAGCAAACAAACAATTGCTAATATTCCTTTGGCTTCAATCCTTAGATCATATAGTAAGTTGGGACCTGACTTGATCAGCCTGAGAAAAATGGCTTCAGGCTCTCAGAAAGCTGAACTGTCTTAACTTCTATAATCTTTACCAAAAATTCCCTGCATGAGTCAAAGTACGTCAAAAACATATTATAGAGAACTGGCCTTTAAAGTCTACAGTGACACTCCTTTTGTTCTCAGTAGGCACCACTGATGATCCCCAGGGAGAGGGAAGCAGGAGCATATAACACAGCACAGTAAATGGAATGTGTGCAGACATAACTGGGAAATTTTGGGCTGGGAAAGAATCCCACACTTTAAAACTGAAGTTCTTCTGAGATATCCAAATTTTGTGTTGTCTATTAGTTCACCTTCCTGTAATGTTAGTTTTTCTCAGACGTTACTGGTTTATTCATAGCAAGTCCTGTTAGTCCCTTTACTAAACTAATAGTTTTACAGTTACTTTTTGGTACTTAAAGGAGGATTTGGTTCTTCAATGTCAAATATTTTTTTTATTTTTTTTAATATACTTTGCGCCACCAGTGATAAAACCCAGCTTAGAACAATTATATCTGCTTACAAAGCATCCTGGAGGCTGAGGAAAAAATCATCCTCTCCTATAAGAATAACTAGTTAGGGAATGGAATCTCTAAAACTTTCTAATTACAAAAGTGTCATTTTATTTTCCTTACAAGCCCACATGTGCTTGAAAGCATCAGCTGATATGTCCCTAAATGCTTATTCCTGCTGTCTGAATGCATCAAAAGCAGCAATCAATGGTACCAAAACTTATTTTTTCAATTAAATAAAATATGAGTGGAAAACAGACGAATTGAGAAGTGAGGTTATTTGATCAATGTCAGATTGAAGATTAGTGATGAAGCCAGGAATCAGAGTTGTGTTTCGCAGTTGCTGGCTAATGTTCTCCTAATCGTTATTTAGCACCACCTTCCTTAGCAAGAAACTATAGATTGGACTTACAAAGTCTCATCAAGTTGTTAAGACAAGATTTTTTCCTTATAGGTTCCGTAGTGACTAGCCAAATTTACATTTAAATGGCTGAAGCCAGCCTGTTTACTTCCACTGTTTCCATTAAAGATGGATGAGGGTTTACTTTTAGGAAGCAATTCCAGATAGGCTCTCATTTTCCTTGACTTTTTCCCTTCCCTCTTTGAAGTTAAGCACTGACAGGAGTGAATTGAATCTCTCTGCTCCGTATTGTCGCCGGGTGCTGTTACATTTTCTTAACATCCCTTTGTTTATGGGACAGCCACTGCTCAGGGAGCAGAAACCACGTTCGGAGCCCTCCCCACCAGTACATCAGAAATGTCACTTGAGGAGCAGATCAACACAATTATCGCCATTATTCTTCTCTCCTCTAAGGACTGTTTCCAGGTCGTAGACACCTATTGTGGATGCTTTGGGAATAATGAAAACCATTAACAGATTGTTAATGTGACTTGGTAACAGACCAAGCAGAGACTTATAAAACAATAAAGCTTTACAATCAATCTGATGTGTAACTAGGCACTGATGGGAGCAGGTATAACACCAGCTAGGGCAAAATTTTAACTCTTCTTTGCACCCCAGTGGTACAGAGCCACTGAAAGCTATCTGGATCGGATGGGTAGCTGTTTTGGAGATCATAAACTTTGGGAGTTTTTGTCAGATGGCCGGTTGAAGCTGATATGGCACCAGTAAACTGAGCCAATTGGCATCCTCTGAAACTGGGAAAGGAGGGTAGCATACATCCCAGTAGCTGAACTGACAGAGGTTTAGGGGGTTTTGTTTTGGTTTTTTGTTTGTCTGGTGGTTTTGGATTTTTTTTTTTTTTTGGTTGGTTTTTATTCTTTCTTGCTTAAAGTTAATGCAATGAAAGAGTAAGAAAGAGCTGCCATGCCATGACAGGTCTGCAGCTGTGGGTCATGGAAATGGTCAGTAAAAGAAAGTTGAAAAATCAAACTAGAAATATGTTTTAAAACCAATATTTTCTTCACTACTGATCTGTTTTGTTATGATGGCAAATCACATTGTATGTTTGGGACTGAGTTTCCTCACTTCACTTGTGTCTAACTTGACTATATTGTGTTTCATAGGAGTTTCTTTCTTTCTTTCCTTCTTTCTCTTTCTCTTTCTCTTTCTCTTTCTCTTTCTTTCTCTCTCTCTCTCTTTCTCTTTCTCTCTTTTTTTTTCTTTCTTTCTTTCTTTCTCTCTTCCTTTCTTTCTCATTAAAGCTGATGCCTACCTTTGTATTGCCCTTTGTTTTACAATTCTGATATTTTCTATATCGATGTGTGTTTTTGGCATTCTCTGTTTCTGGATCTTAAGGTTGAACTACCTTTACAGTCTGGAAAAGCACGGCACTGACTATGCTAATCCAGGAGTTAAGGTTTAGAGCATCATAGCTGGTGATAACAAGATATTTACAGCCCAGGCAGACTCAGATTGAGCTGTGTGCTCTGTCATTTTCATTTTATGAGCCTGCTCCATAAAATTGTTCCCATATGGTTAAAGTTAGGGATAAACAAACAGGTTCCGATCAAATAAGAAACCACTCAAATCTTTGCCCAAGGTTCATAATGAAATTTTTTTTTTAATCTCTAAAAATATTGCTTATGCAAATTTAAAAATCTTGTCTTGTTTTTGTCTGCTGGATCTTTATTTTTTAATTTAACCTGAGACTTATAACCAGAAGGAAATGCATTTTTATATTAGTTCTGCTTTAATTGAAAGAAGTACAAGTAGCAGTTTTACAAACTGCTGTTGTGCAAAGCCAGGAAAGGTTAAATGAAGCTCCTAACCAGAGTCCAATACACCTAATTTACGGGACTGATTTCTAGGAAAAGAAAATGAGTTAAAACAAGGAATTAAGAATATTTCCATTCTCACACAGACCTGAGATATTGGCACCTCGGCTGTTGAAAAGAGCTAAATCATGCTACATCACAATTTGAATGTACCAGCACCTAACTATGACTGCACACTGATCTTGTAGCTATGTTTGTATTTCTGTACCACTGGGGTGTGCTTGCATTCCTAGAGTACTGGCTAATGGCAGTTAAAGTCTTTCTGGTACACAAAAAAAAAGGGGAAAATTATAAGTTTTTCCTTTTTTAGCTTGCATAGCCCAGTCACCCTTCAGACAGTCAAAGTATCTTGTCTATTCAAACAAAAAATAAGATAAAAGAACCAAGATGGGAAGAAAGGAAGAGACATTAGTTTTAGAATGACTGCTTTAGCTGGAAAAACAAACAAACAAACAAAAAACAAACCAACAACAACAAAAAAAATCAAACAAAGAACCAAAACCATAAACAATGTGGGCACAGACAGATTTTTTCAAAGAAAATCTGTACTTGGTAGTTTTTCTATTTCTTACTTCCCTTGCTTATATATTGCTGTGTGATACCATTCAAATCACTAGATCTAAGCATAAAACCAAATGTAGTCTAACTTGTCTCATGTCACAGTACAATGAGCCTGGGATGTCTCAATTTAAACACCGAGTCCTAAAAAATATGCATCTACCTAAACAAACCCATTCTGACTTGACAGTCCTGGAGCCTACTGATTTTGAGGCAAGAAAAAGCAAGTCAGAGAAACTTTCTTATGAGTTTGGGCTATTGTCTTCAAATAGGACATTGCAGTGTTAGAGATGAGTCCATAAGAGTGTATTCACTAGTTTATTTGGATAGCACATAAACAACAGCACTCCTGGGTGCCTGTCAGAAGTAAACTTTTGAATCTCTTAAGATTTGTGCATCTCTAATCACCCATTGGTCTTCTGCCTGCTGT
Source organism: Pseudopipra pipra (assembly GCF_036250125.1). Taxonomy (NCBI): domain Eukaryota; kingdom Metazoa; phylum Chordata; class Aves; order Passeriformes; family Pipridae; genus Pseudopipra; species Pseudopipra pipra. The sequence continues at coordinate 5,369,627 of NC_087581.1, read as the reverse complement.
AAGAGAGATACTGGACAAAATGCACCCGCAGTGCTGCCAAATGTTCCTACACCATTAAAAAAAAAAAAAAAAAAAGAAAGAAAAAAAAAACCTACTGTATTTTCTGTGGAAGACTGGTAGGGTGAGATAAATAAATACAGAGCCCACATCATGCCTCAGTCGAGGAAGCAGAGTGTTAAGGCCCAGCAATTAGGGTTTTAAGAGGCACTGAAACCTTGGCTGAGATGAAAGAAAGTCACTTTTCTCTGACCAGGCTTTTAATCTTGTTTGATGATCCATTTCTGCCTGCCATGAAGAAGGTGCTTGTTTGAGAGGCATTATGTAGGTGTAGCTGGATTGTGACAGGGAGAGGTCACAGAGCTGCTCAGTCCATGGTCAGCTCCGCCCAGATGACATAGAGTTCTCAAAGATTTTATAAGCAAAGATGAGAAGCAATGTGGTGTGTTTCTGCTTGTGGCAATTGCACATCACATAAAGGCCTTGGTTATCTAATGGACAAAGGTGTCTTCACAGAAAAAAAAACCAAAAAAACCCAAAAAAGGCCAAAATCCTACCTTGTGTATCAATTTTGAATTCCTCTTTGAAGGAAATTTCCATGGTAGTCCTCTAAACCATAATATGAATACTTGAGCACACAGGTCATCGAATCATAGAATGATTTGGGTTAGAAGAGAATTTAAAAGCCATCTAGTCCAACTTGTCCCCTGCAGTGAACTGGAACATCTTCACAAGGCCCCATTCAACCTGTCATTGAATGTTTCCAGGGATGGGTCATCTGAGCAACCTGTACTGATATTTTACTATGCTCACTGTAAAACAACTTTTTCCTTATATCTAATCTAAATCAACCCTCCTTTAATTTAAAGCACAGGCCAGTACCCTCTCTCTTATCACTAGAAGTCCTTGAAAATGTTCCTCTTCAGCTATCTTGGAGATCCTTAATGCACCAGAAGGTTCTATGAGATCTCTACAGAACCTTCTCTTCTCCTGGCTGAACACCCCTTGCTCTCTCCTCTTTTCCTTTGGATCTGCTCCAATGGGTCCACATCTTTCCTGTGCTGAAGACTCCAGAGCTGGATGAAGGGCTCCAGGTGGGGTCCCTCTGTTTTCCAGAGGGTGAACACAGGCTTGTAATTAAGGCTTTGTTCTCCAGTAGATCTGAGGTATCCTTAACTCAAACCCTAAAGTTCTCCACTGAGTGTAAATCCACGGTTTGTGGGACAATTCTGGCCTCATTCTAACAGTTAATCAAAGTCTATCCTCAAACTGATGAGCGTGTTTCTTTTCTCTCCATTTTCTCTGTCCATCCTATATCTGCCCCCTAAATCTTTCTATATTAAATAAAAGTGCAGAGAAGTTTAATCGCAAGAACAATGTCAGTGAAAAGGAACCAATGACAGTACTGCAGGAAGAACATTTGTCAGTATTTTTTAACTCCTTCTGCATGATACCGTTCCTTCTCTTGAGTTGTCTGGCATGTACTTTACATCTCTCAATCCTTATGAGCCAATTCAGTTAATGAAGAAAGTAGAAAATTACCTGGTTATGTATGTTTTTGGGGTTTTGTTGTTGTTGTTGTGTTTTGGGGTGTTTTTAGTTATTATTTTGATCCCTTCATTTTCTGCTGAGTTAGGGAACTGAATTGTATCCCATGAACCAGTTCTACAACTGGTGAGAGCAGGGAAAGGGAAAGGGAGGCTACCCTGTTAGTAGCAGCAAGTTCCTTAGATGGGCACAATCAACTTGGTTACACGGATGTTTTTCTTTCATGTAAAAGTAGTCAGATTGCAAAAAGGAAATAAAACACTACAGTTTTTTCTTCTTCCAGAGTGATCTTGATGCGCCTAAACACCTCTGTTAGCACATGAAAAGGGACAAGGATGCACAAGCAGTGTGCCCTGGCAGATTCAGGCGAGCAGAAATATGTGTGTGTGAAAATAGACAAGGCAAATATTAAAACCAGAGTGACTATCTCATCCCTCAGTAGGTGTTTCATTAGTCTTTCATTGAGTTAATTGATTCTCCTAATTGCTTTTAGTCCTTCAACAGTTACAGAGTGGAGTCTAGATGTAGAGGCTTTCTTTTCTTCCCAGGATCTGTGCTGACAATTTCAGTCTCAGTTCTTCTATTGTCTGCTATCTTCAAATCGAAGTGTAGAGAGCACTTGAACCCTTCATGATGCCACAAAAGGTCTGTTTGTACCACAGGCCGGAGAGCTGGTAGAAGGATCACACCTCCTGCAACTCAGTCTCTCCCAACTACTGCCTTGGGAGAGCTGCAGATCTGTCCTTCCCTTGACCAAGAGCCATGTGCCATTGGCTTGGTGCATTTTACTTATGAGATCTTCCTTCTAACAATATCTTCTCTCCCTTTGGAGAATTTGGTTTGCTACTGGAAAGTGGGAATAGAGCATTTTGACCACGCCAGAGCATACACTAAAAATTATGAGGAGACTTACTGAGTAGATCAGCGTGGATAGTGCAGTGACCTGTCATAGAGTTCAGGTGTAATATTTTTCAGACAATTTTGAGTTTGCACACTATCCTCACCTGAATTACACCGGAATTTTTTTTTGTTTGATTGGGGTTTTTCTGTTTTGTTGTTATTGAGCTGAAATCTAACTGCCTGTAGTGGACACCAGCAGGTGATTTGTTTCAGTGCCTAAAGGAAGATTTTGGCTGAAGCTGTGGTGTAATTGCTACTGTAATTGACCTCATGCAGGAAAGCCAAGAAACCTGTCCTACAAAAGCATCTGTGGCTTCTGTGCTCCAGGTTTCTGCTTTCAAGCCTGACTTAATATGTAGTTGGCTCTCAGGATGAAAATGAGATACCCTTCTGCCCTTGCTTCCCCCCAGAAAAGAGTAGCAGCACTGCTACAGCAGTGCATAAAGCACTGGCCCTTGTATAAAAAGCTATGAATGTAGCAAGTTATAATTATGGAACTCAGAGGCAGAACAAGAGCTCAGATTAACTTTAGTCTTCTCTGGAGACTTTTAATTATGAACACCAGTGGGAAATGTGGAGTAACAAGAAAAAAAAAAAAATTCCCGACTCTAAAGTGGACGTATAAGGGTATTAATAAGAGAATTTGCAATGCAGAAGAGATGAGATGTAGAATAGTATTGCCATCTGCAGTCATTAGAGTACGAGTTTGTTCTTGCTTGCTTTCACTGTTAGCCTGAGTGATCACAGGAATATTTGCTTCTCAGTTAAGTAAACTAGCTAATTGCCACACTAAAATGTCTGTTTCTCTGAAGAGGACAATTGGAAAGGGCTCCTTCTTGAGTGAGAGCAGGAAATAGATAATCTACACTCTTTTAAATTCCTATGAATTTAAATTCTCCAAAGCCTGAAAACAATTTTTTTCACCAACACTCTGATGTGTAGTGAGGACTTGGATGCTTGTGCAACTAAAATCACTAGCATAATGAAGATACTGTTCCTATTTTGCCATCTATTTTTGCTGTCCTGTTAGAGAAAGAATTTATCCTTTATAAATATAAATATTAATATTAAAACAAGAAAATATAGTTAAAAAGTGGCCTTTTTTTTCCCCTCTGATGACACTGGTAAATAATGATTTCAAAGAAAGGATGAGTCTTGAGAACTCAGGAATGCACTAGAATTAAAAAAAAAATAAAATTATATACATAAGGTATAGTATATATTATTATTATTCCTATATAAATTTCCTGGATTTTGCACCAAATATCAGGAAACTAGTTAAATGATGACACCATTTTCTCATTAATTATGTGCATGGATGAAATAAGAATCTCACTACCATACAACCTTGTTTTAAACAATCAGCCTCTCTAAGACATACTTCTTTTTTTTTCTTTTTCCTTTTTTTTTTTCAATAAATAAATAAATACATTTCTTACTTATTCTGTATGTCTGAAGTTCTTTTGTTTGGTTGGTTGGTTTTCTTTTGTTTGGTTTTAGTTTTGGTTTTCCTTTATTTTGATTGGGTTTGGTTTTTGGTTTGTTTTTTACTCTCAGTCTAAAAACAGAGCTGTGAAAAGGACTTCAGCTCAGTATTCAGTACTGGAATTGTTTGGTGAGTTCTGAGTTGTTCATATTTGACATTTCAGAGTCACCAAAGACATCACACACCTGTATCAGATGTTCTTGTTTGCAGGTAAAAAAGAATCTTTTGGAAACTTTGAGGGTAATTCACAGCAAGGTTTTAAGGTATTCTACAAAAATCACCTCTGTAAATAACTTTCTATTTTAGATTATTATAACTTTTCAAAGTCTTCAGGAAACAAAAAATTACTTGCATGAATATCTTTCACTATTTATTATCTCCAAGCCTAAAATCAGAACTCATGAAAAGAATAATCCAGTGATTCTAATGGTGGTGTTAACATCATGACCCCAATGTACATATTTACCAAAAAAACCCACCAAACTATGATTTCCATTGACAAAACATAGCTTTTCATTTTCTCACAGAAATTAGAACCGGTAAGATTACCAAAAGGATCTGCAATCAGACTGAGTGGTCAAGCTGCAGTTTATGACCAAGTTTACATTTGTCTAAACAGTTTCAGTCTTGGCAAGGGTGATGTCTCTACAGCCTTCCTAGGCAATGTATTCCTTTGCCAGACCTCAAAGATTTTAAACTTAATCTGCTACACTACTTCACTCTTAGCATTGTTTCTTTTATGCACATAAATATTTTAGGCACTTTGACAAAAAATGAAAGGGTTGAAGAGATGCAAATTCTCAGAAGCTGGAGGCTGATGAAAAGTATTTTTGTTTTGTATTGAATAATGCCACTGGCTAGGTCATCTGTGAACATCTGTGATCCATCGATCTACCCACATAAATATCAGTGCTTTGAGATAAAAGTCTAAGTCAATAAACTTTATGGCTGTGGCAAACTCATTACGCTGTGCGTGTTATTCTGTCGCAAGAAGCCATGAAAACAACACTGAAAAATTAAGAGCTAGACTTGAATATGAGATTTAATCCTGAAGTTCTTCATAAAACAAATGATTTCTGAGTTGAACTCTAGTTAAGGTATCAGCTACTGTTTGAATTTTATTTTTTATTAATTAAACAAGAGGAGAAATGGGGCAGTCTTCATTTTTCATCTTAGATTAATGTGAATTTCTGATGGTAAAAATGGGGCTCAAAAATCCTTCACAGAATAACAAACCAGAGATGGAGGAAAGCACAAAGATACACAGTTTGCATGAAGGATAACACGGACATTTCAAAACTTCATCAGAATAAACTGCACACACAAAGTTGAGCAGCAAAAATGGAAAAAAAAAAAAGAAAAAATAAATAGAAAAAAAGGACTCCACCACAACTGAAAAACATTTCACAAGAGAAAGGATGAAAATGCCATTTTTCCATTATTTTTTGCTAACTAAGAAACTGGAGAAGACCTTTAAGAATGAATGAAGTATCTCATTAAGTCTCCTTCTCCAGCTATGAAACAAAGTACAGTATTTGTTTTTAAAAGACCTTTTCTGAGTTTCTGAGGTATTTGAAGTATCAATGGGATGAGCATGAGAGTTGGTTTTACTGCACACAGAGCTAGAGTTTCATGTTGGCCATAAACATGTATTTACCAATGGTAGGTGTTACCAAGGCAGTAAAATTGGTTGTTTGTTTTAAATCATGTTTCCAGGGAAATTTCACCTGCATTTCACAGGTGCAGGCGCACCAAATTAGACTCTGTGACACACATTTCTTCGCTGACCTTTGTCAGGAAGATGAGGTCACCTCACGCTCAGAGACAGTGATGGACAGTCATGAAAAGACCAACTGCTGCCCAAGGTAATGATACATAGGAGACTGGCAAAATTAGATTACACTAGGACAGGAATAAGTAACATAATACATTCTAGCTGAAAGTTAGTATAGCAGAAGTCCAATCTGATGTGACATATTCAAAGCTGATTATTTAAGATCTACTGCAGGAGGATTTGGATCCTTAACTAACTAAAACAGATTATGATCTTAAAATGGTGGAGAGCACATTTTAGTTAACGATTCAGTTGGAAATAAGAAAATGTTTGGAGGCTATTATTTATTTATTTTTTAATAGAGAAATCTGAACTTATTCTAGCTAAAAAAACCCCAAACCAAACCTTGCCCATTTCTAGACAGTTTTGCAAAATTTCTGAACAATTTATTCAAACTTCTCATTTATGTGATGGTCCTGATACTGAGATCAGCATACATATTTTGTTTTAAATAAAGTTTAAAAATAAATTGGAAATTATATTTAAATTCAAAAGCTAAAGACATTCCTGCACGTAATAGCTAATATCTCCAGGTGAAATTGTACTCCAAATGTTTATTATCACCTACTTATCTGCTAATACATCCATATATTCATTTACTAAGAATCATAAAATGGATGAAACACAGAGGTTGTGGAATAATTGCACCAAATTAATTTGGTTTAAAGGAAGATTTTGAGCTATTAATAGAAGAAGAATAAAGAAGCTGAGTAGGCTCTAATTACTATTACGGTCCTAAGAAGTTCAGACTGAGAGGCAAACATAACCAGTTCCCAAAAAATATAAACCAGATTGGCAGAAGAAATGGAGATACTAAAATTTAAGGTGGGCAAGTGACTGTTAAATTTTCTCATTTTTGGGAAATTTATAAATATCCCTTTTGAAATTATTCAGAAAAAGAAAGATTTTTCCTTCAAAATGTTGTAGATTATTGATCCTTTTAAATAGAAAAGTGCATTTTTGTACATTTTGTGTGGTTTTTACATGAGCTTGGCTGCCTTTCTTCTTCCATTTACATGGTTTGCATTGTTCACTATATAAATTTCTACTCCATGACTCCCTGAGAATTTGATAATGACAAATTCCTGGAAAAATGATCTTTCATTTGAGATGTCTTAAAAATTGCTTAAGCATTCAAGTAGGCTTTTGTTTGTTTGTTTGTTTTTTTCCATGTGAATATGACTACACAAGGTGTTCTGACACAGGACCATCCTTAGGTGAAAATACTCTGACCTAATTATATATGTATGTATACACTCACACATGTACTTTTCTCCTATTATTTGATAATGTGCTATTGAGAGTTCTTCACACACATTAGGCTGTATCACTAGAAAATAGGGATTCAGTGATGTCATTCCTTTCTCTTTTCTGTTTGTTTGCAGCAAGTTCTGGACAGGGATCTTTTCCTTTACCTGGTAAGTCTGCTGCAGAGACCTGTAGGAGTTATAGGTGAATCTTGAACCCAGCTGTATGTACTGAAAACAAATTTAAATATATATTTTTATCCATTGGCCTCAATAGAATCTGAGGGCTTTTCTGAGTGCTTTATCAAAGAGTGACTGCTCAGAACACGACAAAGATGAAGGTTTACATGTTTTAGCCCATTAGCAGATATTAAAATCTGGATTTTTGGGTTGCTGAAGGAAGACAAATGATGTAGTGGGTGTCTACACACAGATTCCCAGGTGGGTTCTTTTTTTTCCCCTCTCGTACTGTTCAAGATACTGATGGATTGGATTAACAACAGCAGCTGCATGCCAAACTCCTGTAAAATGCCTTTTATTACAGATTCGGGAAAAAAAAAATGTTTAGAATGTACACAGGCAAGCTCAGGTGTAAGCAAAGGTGCCATCTGTAAGATAGATGTGCCAGGTCACAAGTCTGATTGTAAGGCTTTAGTGCTCTGTGCCTGACAGGCACCATTAACGCAGGATGACAAAGGACACTCCCATGACATTACATAACATAGATGTGAAACACCAGGCAGACCTGTAACAAAGAAGTGTTTCTCTCAAGCAAGCAGAGCCAGACTTCTGCAGGACCCACTCAGCACTCCTTGCCTGCTTCCAAAACACCTCATTTCCAATTTGGGTGTGTAAAAATCAGTTTCATGATCAAACAGCAGTATCTGGTGACATTAAAAATTTTCATCTGACCTTCAGAGTGAATGAGTGCTTATAACTCTGCACAGACACAAGAAAAAAAAAGCGTCAATTTACATCTGTTTTACCAAAGAAAGTTTCTTTTTATTTTTTTTTGTTGTTATTGTTTTGTTTACTTGTTCGCGGTTGTGGGTTTTTTTTAGTTTTCTTTTCTGTTATTTTGCCTTTTTTTTTTTTTTTTTAAATAACCTAATATACCTGGCATGTTGTTTCTAAAAGGCTGAGTGAAGCTCTCGGTAAGGTTACCTCTGCTCTGGGATGAATGGTAACAAACTGCAGCATTTCAGCTCTGTGTTTGATCTCTACCCACAGAGGCCAGATGGTAACATTTTCTTCCCTTAAAAAAAATGAGTATTTCTGAAATATCTGAGCGGTTATGAATTTTGATGTTCTTCTCTTATCTGCATATTTCTGGTGGAAAAATGAACCATCCATTTTACAAAAAGGGTAATTATAGCTTTCGACACTAACTTTCTAGGTACGGTGGGTCAGAACTGAATAGCAAGTAATTTGATTTTTTAAAAATTATTTATTACTAGTTCTTTAGTTATTTTGACCATTAGTCATTTAACTTTGTCCCTTTTTGAGAACTACCTACCACCTTGTATTTGCCAATCCGTGACATGGAATACTGTTTTAAATCAGTTCTTTAATTGTTATGGATACAACAAACCTGGAACAGAGGCAGCCAAAAAATATGCTGATAATTCTTGTATTTAACTGCCAGGTATACGGTTCTTATAACCAGCTTTGTCATAGAAGCTGAATAAAGGAAAATAATAAACTTTCCTGACAACTATAAAGTTTCCAACATATAGGGTTAATACTACTATAAAAATATTTTATGAATAAACTCTTTCTGTGCATTCCAGGAAAAAAGAATTTGTAAGACTGTATATAAATGCATCATCTGGTGACATTTACCCTAATAGTATAATTAAGACAGAACTAAATTAAGAGCACTCCTAATGGGCTTTTTCCACGTCACTTATTATTTATGTCACTGCTAGCTCTGCCTTTTTCTTCATATTTCACATTTATATTTTAGAAGAATTGGAACACACTCTGCTAGGCATTGTACACATACATCATGACAGAAATATCTTTTCCAAGTAATTTGTAATCTAAAAGAAAACATTCTCTCTTACTTTCCTCTCACATTCTTCATATTAAGGAAACAGTCCTGCTGCCTTTAAACGTGTGCCCACGCCACAGACTTCTCTGCATCAAAGGAAGGGGAGACCTGTAGATATACAGTGAGAAGAGACCTGGAAATGCTTCTGGAGATAAATAATATCAGTTGTTCAAGCCTCATCCACCTCTGGCTAATGCCTCCTAGTGCCAGGTGAGTTACAGGTGGGAGCAAGGACTAGGGAAACTGAAACATAAATAGTTTCAAGCTTTTTAATCTCTCCTCATCTAGAAACCTTGGTCATTTTTGTCGCTTCTCCAAAGACTTTTCTATTCCTGCCATGTTGAGTTGACCAAAAAGGAACACAGTATTCCAGGTGAGAGTGGAACTACACCACTGATTTATCCCTCTCCCCTTCATGGCGCTTAGTGCAAATCAAAAAGTAACAATCATGAAGTAAAGTTGCAGCTCTCAGCTTCTGGTACGTGTTCCCTGCAAATAAGGCCTGTGAGAATCCAAATAAGAAAAGGAAAACAAAAAAAGTGCAGGGTTACGTAATGGATATTTAGTAGATCAGAGGGTATTTTGAATTATCTTTGGACAGTTTCTTCCAGCAGATAGATCAATATTCAGCCTCTTCTTTTGTCAGGTGCTGACGGTGGTATGAAAAAATAAGCTTTTGTTTACATCTGAAGATTAAAAGCAGCACGGTGTTAGAATATTCAGTGGAAGCACCGTGATAGATAAGATGTCAAGGAGAGCTCCAGGAACTACAACAATGCTTTGAAAAGATAAATAAATATACAGTGCTATCTCCTAAGCTGAAGCCTCATACAACTTCACTTTTAAATATGTATGACCAGAACCTATTTTGTTCGCACATTTGTAAATGTTCTCTTACAAAGCAAACCACTAGACGATGGAATAGATTACCAATGGAAGTAACCACCATACCACGGGGATATTCAACAGCCAAGATGCAAAAACAACCATGAGAATGGGCTGTGAACAGTAACTCTGTGGCAGCCAGGACTCAAGAGGAATTCTTGGTGAGTTTTAGGTTTTCTGCCTCCTCAAATGACTGATTCCACACTCAGATGCAAGAAATTTTTTACTGGACCTCACCAGCATCCGAGGAAAGAAATTGATTTTGCATTTTTTAAGAAGATCTCATACCTTTCTCTGGTGTCATATTTCTTTCTGTCTGTCTGGTGCCTTGGAAAACTTGTTCAGTGAGTTTTATGTGGCTGGCCTCTATCTTGAAGGAGTTCAGAAAAGTTAGATGTGGAGGATTGGTGAATAAAAATGAACCAACAGACATGGACAAGAATTCAGCCTTGCAGAATATTCCAGGGTCCATTCCTATATACACTGGTTTTACTCTACACCACTACGTTGGCTATTTTCAGATGTAACATGCTGGGATAAAGTACCTTAGGTTTAAGTTAGCATAACTGTATTTCTGTGTGGGTATGGTCTGAAAACATGATGATGAAAAAAAAAGGATAATTAATTTACCATTTTTCCTTCCTGTGGGCCTACTATATGAATATTCAAGTAGTTCTTGCATTCCCAGAACATCTTTCCTAAATATACAAACAAAACAACAAACAAAACAACACCACTTAAGATGCTTAACGAAACAAATACCATTGAAAAAGTAATGTACTTCATGAACATTGATATCTCTTATGTTGCAGAAATCAGAGGTCTCAGTCATACCACAGTAGAACAGTTTCCCATGCATCAGTGACACACTAGCATAATCCCTCTATGTTGACAGATCAATTTAAATACAGCTGTCATTTGAAGACATTTTCATGTTGCATAACTTTACACAAACAGGCCATCAGAGATGTGCACAGATTAATGAAATGGGAGTATGCTTTAACAAGCCACAGCGGACATGGAGGGAATCCTCCAGGACATGTTCATCCTTTCACTGTAGACTGGGAGACCAGATAGCATTTGGCTTCTTCCCACTTGTTGAGCTTGTTCTGAGTTCATCCCCTTGTTGCCAGAACGCGTTCTATGGGACAGATGACTTCCATGGTGTGCTGATAATGAAAAGGTATAACCACATCTATTGGATCAAACTGAAAGACACTCAAACCTTGATGACTTCTACATAGACAATAAAAAAACCAGCTCCTGCCCAAAAGAGCTAATTATCTAAGGGGCATATGAGAGCCAGAAAATGTAGTGCAAAGGGAAAATGGTACTAGATTCTGTAGTCACAGGAGCTGCCTAACATTCTGACATAGCTCAGGTTTAGAAAGTGGTAGTATTTTCATATCAAAATAAAAGAATTAAATAACTTTATCACAATGTAGAAGTCTCTTCAAGAGAAAATGTTGTTTTTTCAGTAAAAAAACAGATTTTTTTTCCACCCTTCCTTACATTCACTTTAAAAGAATTCAAAGAAATCAAGGTTAACAGATCCTTATTATTTAATCAAAACTCCTTCCTATGATTTTTATTGAAATAAACATCTGATTTCATTATCTATGTGACCTCTAAGACATATATTACAGTTTGCCCCATGCCGTGTTTATGATATCAACAGAAATGAATAATTCAGATATCTGTCCCAGCCTCTGTATTTTTATCACCACTTAAGTCATTTTTGCTTGTGTTTTCACCTCTCTCAGTCAGAATCTTGCCCTCTCTTCCTATTTGCTTTCTACAGCCAGAAAGAAAATCATTCAAGAATAGAATATTCAAAATTAACACCAGTGTTAAACATTATAATGTAGGCTGTGTTTTTTTGTGGTTTTTTTTGGTTTTTTTTTTTTGTGTGTGTGTGTGGTTTTTTTGTTTTGTTTGTTTGTTTGTTTGTGTTTGTTTGGGTTTTTTGTTTTGTTTTGGGTGTTTTGTTTGTTTGTTTGTTTGTTTGTTTTCCAAACAAGTAATTGCTTCGTTGGCCATTTAAATGCAAACTTTAGGGGGGAAAAAAAGTAAAGCAGAAAATTTGGACATTATAGCATGTAAAATGCAAATTTATGGTCAGTATGTTGCATATATAAACGGGTTGGACACAATTCACATTTGGCAGTGCAAAAATCACTACTAAATTCAGCTGGCTTCATCCATATCACATTTATTGCCCAATCACTATAAGGTTTATTTTACAAAGGTGCTGAAGTATTTAGCTCAATCAGAGTACATGAAGCCCTCCAAGGGGTACTGAAACTGTGTTTCAGTACAACACAGACTTGATGCTAAACACAGAAGAAATCATTTGGGAGGGGGGAAGAAAAAAGAAGAAAACCCTCACACACCACACTAATTTTCCATCCTAAAATGTTTTTTGCACTCTGATCAGGTTTACAAGACTTGAGTCATTTGAACTGATGTATCTGATTCTGGAGAGTTTATCATTGGTTTTGTTCTCCCCATAACACTGTGAATTTGGGGAGGGAGAATAAGAAATGGTACTCGCTTCATTCCAAGAAGACGCAGATTGTCTGACGTCAAGTGGGCTTTGAAATATGAGGCAAAATGTTTGTTTTGTGAAACAGTTTCCTGCATTTTGTGGGATGAAGATACAGGGATGGTAAGAAACAGGTCTGGTGGGCCATTCAAGTTTAACTGAACTAATTTGGGGCTTCAAGGTAATTTTATATTCATATTAGAAATGAGGAGATACACTTCAAATTGATGAAACAACTACTCCAAATGGCTCCTCTATTTTCATATTTACTTTCCTAGAACTTGCAGTAAGACACACCTAAAATAAGCTCAAAGAAGTACAGAGACTGCACAAACCCACTCTGTTACCCAGACTTTCAATAATTTAGTAACCCAGAGGAAATCTTATCTAAATCACATCCTCGCTTTTTGTTTCAGTTTGGTCAGTAGGCTCAAGCAATCTGTGGACATGTGAAACAGGAGAGAGATATGGATGTTGCCTCAATGCAGCTCATCCTTACATGGTACATAAGGAGATAAAATATCTTTCCTGTTTTCTTTCCCTTCTAAGTTAAAACACAATGGAGATAAAGAGAGATATAACCCACGTGCTTGAACCTTTGATAGAAACCACAAGGGAAGCAGAAAAAGACAAATATCCCCCTAATGACAGACTCCCTGATAGCAGAAATTCAACTAATTTATTTTCCAATATATCCAGAAAAAAAAAAAAAAAAGGAAAAGAAAAAAAGATTGAGTTTGTGGAAAGCCTGGGAGAAGAGGGGAAGACAGGTAGCAGAAAAGAAGTTGGGAGAAGTAAGGAATACTTAATTATGAATCAAGATAACTCCATATTTTGACCTAATGATGTACTGGCTTCAGACATGCTTTGCAGTTCACCTTATAGGCTTTATTTCCTTTGTTACTATGGTAGGACCAAGAATCAGGGATTAAAGTATACTTTGAGTTATTTATCTGAAACCTATAGAGTATTCTGGAGAGGTTATATGCAAATTTTATTTGAAGGCCTATGGAAGTGGTTCATGTTCATCTCTTTAAATGTATGCATATTTTAGCATCATTTCCAGTTTACCAACACATTATCAATGCCATTGATTACCTGGGTACCTTTCTCATGTACTCCAAGAAAGGAAAAAAGCAAGAAGTAAAGAAACAGAGAAGGAGTCTCCAGCTTTGAAATGGTAAAGTATTGATGCTTAAATAACAAAACTTTACTTGATGAAAAAATATTCAGAACAGACATTGCCTGATTTCCAAATATATATGGAGCTGAGCTGGGCAGATTGCTTATCCAACTCTTAGGAGTATCTAGCGGCTTAGAATTTGGGGTATGTTTTGGATTTGTTGGTTTTTGTTGTTGTTGTTGTTGTTGTGGGTATTTTTTTATTTTTTTCTTTTTTCCAGTTTAGCCACTTAAGAGCTGAATAATTCACTTAACGTCTTAGCTGCAAAACAGTGGTGTTGACTTTCACAGAAAGGCTCTGAGATCTCCTAACGAACACACTTCATCAGAGATAAGTATTATATCTTTTTGAGGATGCACTCAGATTCACACAGGGACTTAAGCACTGTAGTCTCCCTATTGTAGGACCTGTCATTCAATCCCAGGGCCATCCAAGATGCAACAGCCATTTTCTTTGTCCTGTGGCACCCTGACAGTAGTACAGGGACATGGGAAGGGAGATGGAGATGGGGAGGACAAGGAACAACAAAGAAGGGAAGAAGACCCATATCTTAGTGGTGAGGAACTCGTATGACATAAAAATGTTTTTCACTCTAGTCCTATCTCCTATTAGAATTGTGAGTTTTAAATGGAGGTAAAAGCATTGCAATTTAGAGCTCTGTGCCTTCACCTACATGCTCAAGTAATAACCTTTGGAGCAATGTTCACACAATTTCTTTTAGTAATGACAAGCAAAATGAACAGTTTTAATATAGATAATTAAGAATACACCCATACCCATCTCCAGCATCAAAAACCCCTGTAACTAAGAGGAAATTTTTAAGTTCCTCCTGGAAAAATGTGGAAATCAAGTCTCCTGCTCCCAAAAAAGCAGGGAAACTGTGGATTCCAAGAGGCTTCTCTTCAACATACTTCCCTTTAGTTGTGTCTTCTGAAGTGCCTGGTCTGTCTGCTCTGTAAATCCCAGAAGGGTTTAGAAGTGATAGAGTGAAAGAATGGATAGAGACAAGTATTGGAATGATGGAATGAGAGTTAATTTCAGAAATGTTAATGTATATGACAGAAGGAAGCTGAGAATTAGGCAGCAACTGCAGAGTACAAATATTTTTGTGTATCTGCCATTGTAAAGAAAGTAGTAATGTTCTGTAATGTTTTACCTCCATCGTGTCTAAATCAGTTTCACCACCTCTCTCTGTGCTGTTTATATACAGTGAAGTGAGTGAAAGCTCTTTTCCCCAGGGAAGAAATCAAATGATATAAACAGCTCTCTGAATGGCCTATCAAAACCTGAATGAAACAACCAGGTGAGGAAAAAGTACTGGGTAAGGCAGATTTAAAATCAGTAGTTAGGAACACTGATAAACAGAAAATGTTAAAATAAATTATGAAACATATCAGAAGAAAGGAAAGTCAACAAAGGGTTTTTCTTCTGTGTCACTTAGGTTACTGGGTTACAGGACTTAAGCCTTCTGCTTTTTCTGTAAGAAAATATATTCTGATCCAAAAATGATAGTTTTAGAGTTGCTGGCTGTTTCTTACCTGGACTAAATTCTCAGCACAGACTATGTTTTAAGCCCATTTAAAGCTTAAATGTGGCTTCAAGTTGTTGAACAGGAGTGCTGTGAATTTGCAGCTTCAAAACTTAAGGAATGGGGGTTGTTCTCCCCTGTGTAGTAGCCGAGCCAGAGGCAAATCTGAGGAGCACTTAAGGACATGACAGAGAAGAAAAGAAAGAAAAAATAAGGAAAAAAAAAGATAATAAGAAAACAAACAAACAAACCAACCAACTTTGAAGACTTTTCAAAGAATGAGCTGATATATAGTTTGCTGTTTGCTTTTGAAAGCCCTTATTTGCTCCTTGTTTAGCTTATTCTAGGTTCAAACTTCTTCCATACCTATGACTCCAGATATCACCATAAGTGTCTTCCAAACTGAATTCTTTCAACTGCTTCTTACTATAATCTACCACTGTAAAAGTTTCTGCTAAGTGTGTGGCAAACTTAAGGTTCTGCACATTCCAGATTGATAACGTCACCCAAATTCTTGCTGAATAGCACTTATCTGAGTAGAACATCAGCAAAAAAAAAAAAAATAGAAGTCAACAAAAACAGTTCCCTGCTGCTCAGAACGCATGGTCTCGTGAATGAAATGATGTTTTCAGTCTTAGAAATTATATGTTTAATTGCAAGATCTTTCACAAAGTTACGTTTATGCAAATGACTTCCTCTCTCAGCTTCCCTTTTCTGGCTTCAAGCTCAGGATTTACAGCTATGTCTGTTGTAACTGAGCTATTTAAATCAAAGTCTGTATAGTTAAGTGCTGATCAGAACATTAGCCTGGGTTCACACTCTCGGTCTGCCACAAAATACTGGTGAGACCCTGGGCATGTCACTTAGCCTGTATTTTAAGTTGATTTTCATCTCCCTGATGTGAACTATAAGCCATATTGCCTCTCCGGGGTGTATGCTCAGTAATATTTTCAATGAGCTTCTGTGCTGGTTTTTCAAACCACATTATTACCTTGATAGATTTTGGATTGAACTGGTGCAGCACAGGAGGTATTTCTATTGTTTAGACAAGTTATCTTTGTCAAGCTGGAAGAAAAGAAGAAGATGAGAGAGAAAATAAAACCTACACCTCACTAAATAACTAGCATTAGGGATTTTATAGTTTGTGTTACTTCTCTAAGAATGACTGGGATGTTGTTGTTATAATCCTTCAAGTAATTTTCATGATAAGTGCTTGACTTTTCTAGTTAGCTTGTGTTTCCTCTGAGTGAAAGATGTGCATCACCTTGGGACTAATATCTTTTTGTTTTATGCATATTGCTGGTTGAATACTGATGCTGAACGCTTTTCATATTTCCTGTATGATTGGAAGGCTCTATCTGAATCCTGACCTGCCATTGCTACTTGTGTCTTTTATTTTTCCATTTAGTAGCATTCAATATTTTATTTAACTTTTTTTTTTCAGTTTGACTGGTTTTTGTTTTCCTTTCACTTCCCCCCCAACCCCGCTTTTATTACAGCCGTAAAAATGAAAAATTATTTTATTGTATGTATAACACAGTTTCTTTTGAAACTTTCTCATTCATGACTGACTAATCACTACTGGGGGATATGGGAATCACTCTCAATAATGTGTTTTAAGAAGGTTATAAAACTACAACTGAAAAAAAGAAAGAAATATTCACTACAATACAATATGGCACTAAGATCTCTGTAGCATCTCAGTATTGGCAATATTTTCTTTGCTGGCATGGTTATAACTGTGTTACATACACAGAGGCATACACACACACAAGCATAGTCACATTTTACCACCTCATGTTTCTCAGGAATATGATCCCATTAATCTATAAGTATTTACCTACATCAATGGCTGGACAAGCATCTCCATATCATTTTCATTTCAGGGGACAACCTCAGTGTGGTCCCACAGACTTGTGGGCATCTGAAGTGCACTGGTGGCCTTTAGAAGAGGTTTTAGAACCTTTTAGAACCATCATCAGGTTTAAGTACACCAGGAAAGGGAACACCAGATGATTCACTGAAAAAGTGCACTCGTAATCTGAACTGAAATGTTAATGTAGACAAACCTTCAGTTCGTTTTGGAATTCACCTATTTACTTTTAGATAAATACTGCCTGGACTTGCAATGGTATTTTAGCATTACACTTCTACTTGGATACACATGAATTTTCAGAAGAGTTAGAACAGATTTTAATGGCTCTAAGTTAAATGCCATTATTTCACCTTGCCTTATTTTCTTGTCCCTCTTGCCATGTTTAGGTTGAAATCCTCTGTTTTCTCCATAAGGATAAAGAAATTTCCTCATAGAAATTCTGACTTTTTTGAAATTTGTTCTTTTGGCAAGCTCTGACATGCTTTTTGTATGTTTGCATACAGACATATATGACTTTTTTTTTTTTTCTCTGGGTTAATAAAGGAAATCTGAATCCCAACATCTCTATACTGTCACATTTCTTAATTTTGTTAAAGAGAAAGTTTTCTAACAGAAAATGCCCAATGTTAGCCATTACATTATATTAAATCTATATGTGGACTGACATTTTAATGCACATTATTCAACTTATGCACCTTTAGCCTAATAGCCAGGAAAATATGGATCAAACCAGTAAAATTAAATGAACATTTTTCTTCCTTTCCAAGATGATACAATTTAATATATAAAAACCTAATAAGATTGTCTAGGTACAAGAAGAGAGAAGAACATCTTCCACAGGTGTCTCCTCTTCCGAGTCTTAGTCATCAACCAAAAATTAGAGCTCTATGAACTGAATCCACATCCTTTTTTGGACAGTGTTCTTTACTGACTCACGGAATCAGAGAATGGTTTGGTTCAGAAGGGACTTTAAACATCGTGTAGTTCCAAACCCTCTGCCATGGGCAAGGACATCACATTGCTTTATATCCCTTAGAAAGTAGATGTGATACTGTAATGTATTTATGGTAGTGATTTGAAATGTATTTTTACTCTTCCAAAAATGTTTTCCTTTTATTTTTTAGGGTTCCACCCCCCACCCACCTTCTTAAGACTCCATCATAAAACCTCTAAGAAGTGACATCCTTTGAAGTCTCTGGACTACAAATCCACAAGAAATATCCTCCTCAACATGTTTTGTCTGCTGTTTCAGTGCTTGAAGCAGAGATCCATCAAAACCTTTGGAGCTGACAGTGGCCAACCCAGTGAAATGGAGTCACACCTGCCCCTCACCCTGATGGCTTTGGAACACTGTCTGTTCAGGTGTCTCACACACAGAGGACTGACTAAAGTCCAAGCTCTGGCTTTTGTAATGACCGTCACAGAAAGTGTTTTTAACCAGCAGTTTTAGGAGACCTCTCAGAGGTGATTCCATCCTATGCCATTGAGTCCATCCTATGCCATTCCCCCTGCATCTATTTCTCTATTGTTTTGTTTCCTTTTATGGTTGCCTGTTTCTCTGCAGGTAGCTCAGTGATTAGAGAAGCAACTGACTCTGCCTTTTTCAGCTCATCTCAGGGTTCCAGGCAAAACAAGCCCATTTGAAGCCGAGCCCGACACTC
Source organism: Pseudopipra pipra (assembly GCF_036250125.1). Lineage (NCBI taxonomy): Eukaryota > Metazoa > Chordata > Aves > Passeriformes > Pipridae > Pseudopipra > Pseudopipra pipra. Next base: position 5,350,884 of record NC_087581.1, on the reverse strand, counting down.
GCAATAATTCCCCATATGTTGATTTTCACACCAGCCTTGGGTGGCTGCACCTCATTATTTGATTTTCTCTGCATCAATTTTGTTTGTGCGAGTGCGTGCATGTGTGTCTGTGTGTGTGTGGCTTTTTTTCTTCCTAGTTTGAAGTCACTCTGACCTAAATAGAGGAAAGTGTGGGTGGCAGTTTAGTTGTAGGTGCCACTTCAAAGACTCAAAATGCTACAATCTGCAAATAAGTGCTTTAAGGGAGGGGAGAGGGGGAGAAGACATCAGTGTGTATTCAAGGATGTCACTTCTGACAGGACTAACAACAGATGAACCCCAGAGGCTCTGATTTCTGTGGGTATTACACCCCACATGTCTCTGGAGCTTAGGGGGTGGATTTTTAAAGGACTCATTTGCATATCACTGGATCGAATGCAGTTAAGTTTATGACTTAGTAAAATTGAGCTGAAAGGGAAATACCACAAAAAGAAAATATATGATTCCTCTTAATTAAATCAAAAAAAGATCCTAGCTTCTCCAAGATCATTGGATTAGAGAAAGAAAGGAAGAGAAAGAAAGAAAGAGAAAGAAAGAAAGAGAAAGAAAGGAAAGAAAGAGAAAGAAAGGAAAGAAAGGAAAGAAAGAAAGAGAAAGAAAGAAAGAGAAAGAAAGGAAAGAAAGAGAAAGAAAGGAAAGAAAGAGAAAGAAAGGAAAGAAAGAGAAAGAAAGGAAAGAAAGGAAAGAAAGGAAAGGAAGGAAGGAAGGAAGGAAGGAAGGAAGGAAGGAAGGAAGGAAGGAAGGAAGGAAGGAAGGAAGGAAGGAAGGAAGGAAGGAAGGAAGGAAGGAAGGAAGGAAAAAGGAAGTAATTCTTATGAACTATGATTAAACACATTTAAACTCAAAGCATGGATTCCTGAGAACAGCAAAATGCATTAAGCAGACAATATAGTTTTCACCATAATATTCAGCTATATATGTCAAGCCAAAGCATTCTTGGGATTTGCAAGTGTGTGTGGTTAAGGATGACAGTTATTTATTTTAACCTGTTACTGCTGTTAAGTAGAAGCCTGTCATGTGGCCCATATCTGGTTACTTTGTGCTATAAGCTGCAGGTTCTGACTTCCTGTGAGCTTAAAGATAAATAGGAAAACAGAAAAAAAAAATTACATATGGGCAAGTTACTGCTTAGTCTGGGTCACTGAGATCTCCACAGCTTCCTAGTTGTGAGTACAATTTATCACAGCAAGTTAACTTTCACATTTCCACTTTCCCTACAAATTCCTTTGGGAACACCAGGCTTTACTTGTCTTTCCATTCATACTTTCCCATCACTCTCTCAGAGGATCATTTTCAGTCTGTAAATCACTTGATGAAAAATTATTCTTCAGGAAATTAATACTGAGAACATGTTTTAGAAGCCAGAACTGTAAAGCTAACACTGAGAACTGTGCCAGTGTACTGGGTAGGAAAAAGAGAACAACAGCCTTCACAGCTGGGGGACAGAGCCAAGCCCAAAGCCCAGCCTATCCACAGTGACCCGTTGGGCTGCAGTCCTTAGAGCAAGGCCAAGGAGGTAGCCCTTAAAGATGACTAGCAGATGTCCAGTAGATCAGGGAAGTGACTCTTCCCATTTGGTCTTGTGAGACCCCCACCTGCAGTGCTGCATCAAACTCTGGGGTTTCTAACACAAGAAAAGTGTGGACTTGCTAGAACAAGTCCAGAGGAGGCCACTAATTTGATCACAGTGCTGAAACACCTCTCCTGAGAGAGTTGGGGTTGTTCAGCCTGGAAGAGAGAAAGCTCCAGAAGGACCTTATAGCACCTTCCAGTACCTAAAGCAGCTATGAGATGGAGTCATTAAAGGGCATGTAGTGATAGGACAAGGGGGAATGGCTTTGAGCTGAAGGAGGATAGAATTAGATTAGATATTGTGAAGTAATTCTTGACTGTGAGGGTGGTGAGACACAGCCTTAGGTCACCCAGAGAAGCTGTGGATGCTCCATTCCTGGAAGTGTTCAAGGCCAGGTTGGATGCAGGTTGGAGCAACCTGGGATAGTGGAAGGTGTCCCTGCCCATGGAGGGGGAATGGAACGAGGTGGTCTTTAAGATCCCTTCCAACCCAAACCATTCTATGACTCTACGAGTGAAGCTGTCTCCTGAGTATTTCTTCCAAACAAGTTATCTATGCCAATCTAGGCCCTATTAACTCTGGTTTTATACTTAAATATTTCATCTTGCATCTTTTTATATATATATATAATGTTTGATAATACAAATCATTATCATAAATAATGTAGAGTTTGACTTTACAATATACCTGATAGTAAGTGCTCGTATATGATCTTTTAGTAGTAAGGAAAAACTCTCTCACACTTGGGAGAGAAATACCAGTTATATGACAGCTGCAGCAGAATAAGAACATATACTTGGGTGGATGTCCATCTACACCGTACTTAAGCTTGTTCTATCTTGTTCATCTTTCCCTAAACAACAAAAAGAAAAGGGAATGAAAAATTTAGGTAATTCAGAGGTCATAAAGACAGTAAAGAAGGATTATATAAAAGCTAGCAGTTAAAGCATTCATGTGAGTTGTTGGAGTTGTCTGACACAGAGGAGAGACATGAGTGTAAAATAAAAAAGTGAAAACTGGCTGCTTCATCAGTGCTACACATATTATCCCATTGAGCTTCAGACCAGGAGAGGCTGTCATTTGCACAAAATCCAGCACTGTCACCTAAGCAGATTAAGGTGAAAACAGCTGATGAACTGCTTGCCTATGTCAAGACAATGGCTTTGGCTGTATGCAGTGATGGAGTTTTAAGGAGCTCTCTAAGTCTTGTGGTAAAAAAACCTGCAAATGCCTACGAATACCGAGTTACCTCAGCAGTTAGGATAGGGTTTTGTGAGACATTATGATGGAGTTATGTGCTTAAACTGCGCCTAAAGTTCAATTTTCCAGTCTAGATTTTCACAGGTATGAGCCTTACTGGCTCTGCTCTTTTCCACTGAACAAAGTTTCTCAAACACCTATCTCATTACACATCTCTGATCCTTTACACAGTATCTCTTTAGGCTAAAGAAAGAACAGAGGAAAGTATAGCCATAGTTCTCTGTGCTTTAATCTTACAGGCAATGGAGAAGACATATTCCTAATGGCTTCAGAATCATCTGTTTCCTAGCAAACCTCCCAACTCTACTGCCACTGTCACTGACAGTGCAAACCCACTGCTCATGTGAAAAGCAATGCACTGCTCTGGTGCATCGTTGCTGAGTTCTGTTGTCCATCACAGACACAGAGCTGACAGAAACACTGTCTGTCTACAGAGTGAACTCAGCAGCCAACAGGGAGGGAAATTGATATCTCTGCACCAGGAAGTTTTGGCCAGCTTAGTGTTTCTGCAGTATGACAAGACCTCAGCAGCGGCTGCTTGAGACACTCGGTAGAAAGGCTCATGTTTTTCAAACAATTTTGGTGGCACAATAGACTCCCTCCTGCTGTGGTTAGGCAGCAGATTATAATTATTATGATTATTGTTGTTGTTGTTATTTGTTATTTACTAACTGCCAACTGGACTCAGTAATGTTCATATCTGTTAAGTGGAGGGAGAGTAGTTTCTTTACCATGTACACAGAAAACAGTGTAGCTGCACACAGACACTGCAGATTCGTGGTCATTTGTTCACAAAGGAGCAGGTCATGATGCTCTTGCAGAGGTCACTGTAGAAATAACTCCTTATTAAGTGGAGTTATTAAGCTTAAGTGGAACTCAATGTAAGGAGAAATATTGTCCTAATACACAAAAAAAGTGTTAAAAACTATTTTGAAGCTTTAAATAAGTAGGGAGGGGAGAAAAGTTCTTAGGGACATTTTCTGGAAGAATAAAGAGAATGAAGCAGAGGGACATGCACCTGGAAAAGATGGCTCTGCTGAGCTTCAGAGGCCTCAAACAATAAATGTGATTCTGTATAATATTGCTCATTTTGTGATCAGGCATCCTGGAGCAAAGTAGGGAAAATATTTCTACTCAATCCTAACATTTCCAGTTTGTATTGGGGTAAAAGTCTGCATAAACTAAAAGGTCAGACCCTACATCCATAAAAAAGCCCACAAATACTGTATGGAGTTATTTTTCTGTCTGCTTTGCCTGTTGGTGTTTTAAGTTCTTTGAAACTGGAACTGAATTTATGGGAATAGAGATTCTTAAGTCTCTCATCCTGCTTTGAAAGTCTCAAAACTGCTGTAGTGCAAATCAAGTCAGTTAATTACCCAAAGCAGCATTTTTATGCTTTTAAGCAGCAAGAGGTTGAGATATAGAGAGAATTCCACGGCAAGTATTAAAAAAAAACCCAATCTACTTATTGAAATAGTTCCATTAACTCACTCTCCATCTTTTGATCTGATTTTTTCTCCTGAGCTTATTTTACAATGTTATATCAATCCATCCTTTCAGGATGGCTATATGTCTTTTGTATCCATGTATTCCATATGGTTCATTCCATATCCTGCCTGGGTCACCTCTTCAAATGTCCATCCTGAAGCTCTTCAGTTTCTTCATCCTCAACATTTTCTCTTTTTCCCAGCTCCCAACTTTCCAATTCCAGCTACTCGCACAGTTTTAAGGATTACAGTCTCATTTTATTTAATGGAGTGTGCACAGCTATATTTCATTATTGCCAGAAAAATCCATATGCCACATTTTTAAAAATAAATCCCCACTAGAAATGTTGGAAACCTTACAGACTTTGATTGAGTTGCCCCGGGTCAAACTGAACATCTGGGAAAGAACTTCTGCCTAGGAAATGGTTGTGCATCCTTGAATACTCCAGTGGCCTCACTCTTGGAATAGGCTTTGGTGAAGCTCTGTGTAAAATACAAGGATATCATTAAATATTTCCATATATGGAGCACTTATTTTCTCCTACCCTGTTCTGTCAGCCCAACAGTGTACATATGCCATTGTGCTACTAGTTTAATATTAATACACATATCAATAGACGATGGTTAAATAGTGTTTGCCAGATACATAATTTTGTAAATGCTGGATTTTCCCTCTTCCTTTTGGCATTGCTAACTATTCATAAATCAGTTGTTAATCTATTCAGTGTTTAAGGATAAGGGTCTGAGCCAAAAGTCCTTTGAAGTCAATGAAAAAAATTTCCACGGACTTCAAAGAGCTCTGGATCAGCCCCTAACAGAAAAAGATCACAAACAAACACATATTAGACTATCGAGTTACTTATAAAGCAGGTTGTATATCTTTAGACACAGTAAACACATTGCTGTCATAGCAATTAAAAGCTCGCATCCAAAATCTGAATCTTAAAATAGTCTTTTAGGGAGATGATCTTATTTTCTTTCTGGGGAGGAAATGTAAATCTAGATAGGGAACAAATGGATTGATGATACACACCAGACACTGTATGTGCTTTACATGACTATATATGAAGGATCTAATAAAAAGAAGGCCTTGAATAAATACATTACACTATGTCATGCAGGTTCATTTGGATGCTTCATCATACTGTAGGTTTTGAAAGGCTATAAGGGTTTGATAATAATCTTGTATTTGTAACATATTATTTCTCCTCTTTTTTGTATAGCGTGATACATATAACTTGTCGTATTCTCCTTTTAATATTTTAGATATATGAAATTAGTTAAAAACCTCTGTTTAAGAATTCTTCTTTTTAATATTCCTGCTGTTTCAAAATATTATATCTCATGCACAGTCTCAATATTATGGTGTAGAGCTCATCCACTCTTGCAGATTCCCTGTAGAATTCTAAAGCTCCAGGATTTGAAACTTAGTAATCCTTATCTGGAAGAATTCCAGAATAGTTATTTTTATACTGTACATTTAAAATGGATACTGATACGGGTCCTATCTTTACCAGAAACTCACTGGTAAGAAATCACTACCATTCCCTTTTCCAAGCATCAGAAAATACTGGATCTGTGTAAATGGAGGGAACTAATCTCCCATCCTTTGCTGTCTAGAAATTAGTCATGTGCTTAGTTGGGGGAGAATGAAGACAGAAGTGGACACGGAGACAGAGGGGCAAAGGAGAAATACTTAAGGAGATATTTCCAGAAGATGATTTATCCCATCCAAAGCCAAGCACCTTTTAGAACGTGGAGCAAATTTTTGTCCAAACCTCACTGTTTGTCTAGCGTGGCTCTTAGCAGAGTAAAACCAGTTTAACTTAATTTAGTCATCTCATTCTAACTTACTGTGAGTTGAAACTTACAATCAAATAGTACAGGGTGAAAAAACTGGTATCATTTCCCCATAAAAGTAAATGTTGAAAAGTATTAACCAAGGATATGCAAAATGAATCATAAGTCTTAAAACTCACTAGCTTCTAATATCAACAGTGCAGGCAGATTCCACACTGCCAGCTGGGCTGCAGATATGTTTGTACACTATAGACGTGTATATATTTATATAATATTTGTTTTCTGTTGAAGGGCAGTGTTAAAACACATGAGAAATGAAGAAACCTTTGCAAATAACACTTCTACGGAATGGGGAAAGAGATGAGCTGATACAAGAAAATGTCACAGCATTGAAAACACCTAAGCTGTAATCTACCAGCTCACATCTGATCACACATCTTAGAAAGGATACTGATATGCAGGCATACATAAATCTCTGGGACAGGGTTCATCGAGGAATATTTTATATAACAGAAGTTTCAGCATAAATGCTTTGAAGGGCTGCCTATACACCAAAACACTTAAGTACTCGCTAACTTAGAGATACATGTTGAAATATTTTATATCCAAGAATTTCAAGATTCTTTCTGTATGAACATGAATGTTTCATTGAAATTTCCTGGGGAATATACGATTAAAGTTTAGCTTGTGCTTAACCTTTACTGAGCAACAATAGAGCTAACAGAAGTTCAAGTTCAAAATCCTTTCCATTAGAAGCCGGATTATTTCAACTTTCATTTGTAGTTTTTTTTAACAAAGTTGAGAAAGAAAAAGAAAAGAAGAAGAAAATGAAAGTGTGATCCAGTATTTTGTATATGTTTTTTTTATTTAATGGGTAGTCTTCCTTACTGTTTTTTTTCTCCTTTTTTTCCTGCCTTTTTTTTTTCTTTCTTCCTTACCCCTAATCCCTTCCCCAATCCCAGGAAGAAGAACTGAGTGAAAGAGAAAAAAGAAGAGGGGAAAGAAAAAAACAAAAATTTTGAGGAAAAAAAGGCATTTTTTTACAAATCAAGATATATTTAAATGAAGGAAAATTAAAATTTAGGGAAAGAGCATTCTTTCTCTTTGAAAATACTTTTGTATTCTCCATTTGTGTCCATTGCCTTCCATAATGCAACACCATTTTCAACTCTATTGCATATTTTGTTCTGCCTATAATATTTGAGACCAAATCGGTGAGATCAGAGAGATGTAGAGCGTGCTTTTGACATCAAGCTGTGCTTAGCACAAGCTTCTGCTAAAATGTCCGTAGTTCCTAGCACTCTGCTAATCACAGTCTGGAAGAGGGAAAACCTTTCCATTCGCCAAAATAAACATTGACTTAATTTCCCTTGTTAAATTTAAGCCATTCACCGTTTTAAAACTTCTCATTGATTTTACACTCACTCCTCTGATGTAAAATCATCAGCTACTGATTTTACATCTGTCTTTTAGTTGCTGCTGCTGCTGAGCTAACCTCAGCGACTGGCATATTGTACCAAATTAGGATTTCTCCCGCTATGGCAGCTGTGGATGGAATTGAGACAGGCTGATGCAACACCTCCAGCCTCCCCGCTACTGCAGACGCTGCAAAGAAGCAAGCGATGAACAACAGTTGCAAAACATTAGCACAAAATATCACTGTACCACAAGCAGGGGGAGATGATCTTTCTTTGACTGCGCTTTCTTGTGTGCCTTGTCTCTGGAGCCTTAATGCAAAGTCATTAAATAAAATGTAAACCTCCTGGGTGAGATTCATCTGCCCAAATGTAGCTGTTGACATCTGAGGCAGTCACTTGAGTCTCTGTAATCGATGGAGAATCAAGCACGTTTAAGGCACAATTCATCTAATCCTAAGGTGCAAGTCAAAAAATAGGTCATTGAATTGTGCCCTAAATGTTCCTATTTCTCTTTATTAATGGAAAGAGAGACTGAAGTATGGACTCCCTTACATTTCTACTTTACAGACACTTCACACAAGGTGAAATAATTCCCACCCCTAGGCCTAGCCCTGGAATGGGCTCAGCTGAAGTGAAAGCTGATGAATAATTAAAGCTCATTGCAAGACTATCCTCAGAGACAAAGTGCTCTGAACCAGGGAGGATGATCATCCACAGCAGCCATGTAAGGCTCCCATGGATTGTGCTGTGGTGCTGCAAGTTATGAGCAATGATTTCCCACAGTAGGTTCCAGAGGTGGCAAATGAGAGTAGTGTTAGAGATATTGCCTGAGCATCCACAGAAACTCGTTCACTTGAAGAGATCTGAAGCTCCTGAGCTTCTAAATGAACTCATGCAAGTCTCATAGATTTTGGGAAGGTAGATAACTTGCCAAGACTATCCATGATTTTTCTTTTTAATGGTTATATATTTACAAAGAGAATGCTTCTTAATGTTCAAAGCAGATGCCTCAGAATTAATTGGAGAAAAATAAACCATGTGAATTTATCTATTTTTTTTTCTTGCTTTTTAACACATTCTGAATCACTGGCAAAACACTACAGATGGTTTCATCTACTGTTACGGTTACCACAGACTCAAAACCCTGTGTGTTTTCCTTTCTGAACCTCAAAGCGTAGAATAAATGTGGACATTTGGCCACAGTGACACATAGGTATCATCTGATGCAATTATCTCCTTATCTCTCCTCTGAAAGAATAGTTTTAAGAAATGGTGCTGTCTGAGATTAAAAGTAAAATTTATTATTATAGCACATAGATATATTACAGATAGTTATTTAAAATATTTATTGATATAAGAATCATTTATTTGTTGCATGTGTGAATGAAATCCATCACAATGCAACAGGACTAATAAAGATTTATCTCGTTTCCCTGAAAATTTGATTTCTTATACTTTCCATTATTTGGCTTATTTTTCACAGAGAGCAGAAAATGTTGAAATGGGGAGAAAAAGAGATGAAAATGGGTGAGATGCTTTCCATTCTGTTTAATGAAATAAGCTTTTAAAATAACCCTATGAGCTTGTAAAATGCTTCTACAGAGTGATAGAAAAAATACAGGGAAACATCAGCTGAATTCTCATTTTGAGGAGGATCCATTTCCTTTTTATTTTCCCAGTTCTGTTAACTCTTGCAAAAAATGACTACAACTTATGCATCTGAGCTGAAAGAATCTGATCAGTGGCATGTGCTAACCAACCTTGACACTAAGATATTTAGGGCAGCTGTCAGAGGCACCACAACTTTCTTCTGTGCTTCTTCTCAGAATTAATTAGCAGAAGAACAGCCTTTAATACACATGTTCTTGCCAAGTTGAACTTGGAAGGAATCTTACTCTACTCCCCACTACTGCCTGTTCCCATCAAACCTCTTGAGGAGATAAATGTGCAAGTTCTTAAGCTATCCACCTCCTGTTAGAGCAGGTGTAAGCCAGGAGTTACAAGAGGTAACATATAGCAAGTATTTTTGGTGCAACAAAAGAATTCAGCCAGTTTGGAAATACTTGGCTTTGGAAATTTGTGCAATTAGCCATTTCTGTTGATTGTATTGAAAATATAGCTACCTGATCTGAGTACTAATTTAATTACTACCTTGTGGTAAATAGTTTTAGGAAGTACAACAGAGGTTTTGAATCCACCTGTAAATCTGTGCTTGGAGGTGAGGACCACCTGGACTGGCATCAGTCTCCATTTTCTTCACAGGCTGACAGGACTCCCTCGAGAATTTTCAAGACTTCTCCCCTGGCTTTGGCTAATCCTTGGAATATCAACAGTCTTTCTCAATACTTCCGTAATCTCTTTTCTTTTATCTCATCCTTAAGTGAAGGGGCACTGACAGAGAAAAGGTGAAATCTAGCCAAGAAGAGTTAATAAAACTTACTGAGTAAGTTGGAAACTTGAGTCGGATTGAACCTGGTGCAGACACTTGGAATAATCTTCCCTTTAACTGAACAGGTGACTAAACCAATTCAGACAGCCTTACTTTTACTGGAATTGCTTCACTGTTGTTGTCTCATTTTATTTGAGTGGGTCCACAGACCTCTTGGTTTTTTTGCAGACCCACTCAATCCCATTTTACTCCTATCTGTATTTTCTCCATACTCCATTGGTTGATGTTATTTTTTTCCCTAAGCTGGTTGTTTTTTTGTGGTTTTTTTGTTTGTGTGTTTGTTTGTTTTGGGTTTTTTTGTTGGTTTTTTTTGGGGGGGTTGTTTGGGGTTTTTTTTTGTTTGTTTGATTTCTTTTGTGTGTGAATGAACACAGTTCGGGAAATTTTCTAGACATGAGTAGCCAAGGAAGTAGCAAGAAATCTTGTTTTCATTCAGATCCAGAAAGCAGTTGCTATTATAGTAAGTCATGAGCTAAGATAGCTACAGTCCAACTCACTTAATTTAACTTTAGCTCTCTACAAATTTTTTGCGCCATCAAAACTGGCATCTAGGCTTCCTTGAGAGATACTAACATCAACACAGCAGTTAATTTAAACTGTTTTAAACCTTTTTTTTAATTTTTATTTTTATTTTTAGCATTGGACAAGTCATCCAGCAGGTATTGCTCTACCTTGATTGTAAAGGAAATTTGGACAGGGCACATTTTTAGGCTAGGCATTTAACTCTTAGAAAACCAACCTTCACTGAAATTAATCCAAGGCCACAGACAGGAAGACAGACGGGAATTCAATTTCACTCCCCTCACTAAAAAAATGTTTGCATTTGACTTGGTTATTCTAGTGGCATCATTTGTCATTTTTTGTGTCCACCTGAGATTCCTCTAATAAAACCATATCATTCTTGATAAACTTTATTCTGAAGGTCTTGTAGTAGTTAATGATGTAGTTCTTATATTGCTGTTCCTTTGGCCTTGTTGTTTTAAAGCACAGTCCTCAATGCAATCATGTCAGAAAAAGGAAAACATATGATCAACTACCCGTGACCCTCAGGATTTGACAATGTCACAAATGTTGAGTAGCAGATTTTAACTGCCCATCTCTCTCCCCCTCCTACCACACCCTTTCCCTAGATCTGTGGGTACTTGACGCAACTTAGCTCCTGGTTTGGTCTTCTTTTTTTTTTTCTTTTTTTCCTTTTTCCTCCTCAATTTCCATGCCTAATGAGCCTGAGCTGAGTTAATAATGGATGTAATAAGTAATGACTCATTGTTTTGGGGCCTGTGTGTCTCTGTGTGCAGTGGAAGAGGAAGCCAGGTCTCCGATGCTATTTGTTCTGCCATGTCACTTGCCGCCAAGCAATGCCACTCATCAATAAAAGGCAAGATGACGGATGAGTTCATTTAATGGAATTCCTCCGAGTGAGCTGCAGCCACTGTTCTTCAGTAGGCTTGTTCTTTCAGTCTCTCTTTCTCTCTCTCTCAGTCTCTCTTCCCCCTCCCCAATTTTTTTTTTTTTTTTTTTTTAAATATTCAGGACAGTTGGAAAGTGTGGCTGGCTGAGAGGGCTGCCACACGTGCCAGCAGCTCCTTCTGCTCTTAACAACTGCTACCCTAAATCAAATCGAGAGCTCTGAGCAGGGAGACTAGATCGGTACCACCTCGTAGTGACATCTCATGGCGTCCTGTTCCCCTCTGTCCCTTCCCCTCTCTCCCCTCACTGCTCAAGGTGGGTGTGAAGGGAGGGTGGCTAAGCATTTGAGAAGGAAAAGGTTCTAAGTGTTCCCAGCAAGGCCCTGTGCATGCTGAACAGCTAAAAAACATCCTGTTCCTTTGGAAAAGTATCAGGCTCTGCCTTCATGCCTAATCTACAGCGTTGCATGTTTCCAAGGCCAGATTAGCTAAACAGGGTATTATTTCAGTTCCCACATGCATGCATCTGCTCAGAACAATGAATGAGGTTTCTTTCTTTCTGCACGTTCCCAGGCTCTTCTTCCCCCACCTGTTTCTTCTGTTTTGCACTTACCTATTTTTTAACGCCATGGGTATGATTCTGGCATAATTTAACAGAATAATTTTTTTCCATATGACTTATGCAGGTGTGAAATGCCACTTGACCACATTCTCAGCTCAGAAGAATTAGGAGAAAGTCACTTAATGGGATCTGTGGTCCCGTTAGGTTCAGCAGGTTATACTAAAACATGTTGAGTAGAAGAAAAATCAGGAGAATTTTACCTAAAACTCTTTCAAAATACACTTCTAGCTTTATTTTCCAAGATTACCTAGTTTAATATGAAACACTATTGAGCAAGATGTGAAGTTTCTTCCATTCCTAATAACATAGATAAGGATAAAACCATCTGTTCTCACCAGTTTTTCCCTGTTTACTGAAAACTAACCTTGGACTGAATGAATATTTTTCCTAAAGCTGCAGTACAAACTTTGTCCATTTACTTTAATGAGAGTTTATGTTTCCCAACACCATGCTGTGTTGCCTTTTCATCTTACATGAGCTTATGTATGATGGAGGAGATTGTGTATATTAATGCAAAATAAGTTATCTACAATTTCTGGGAAGATGCCCAGCTTGGGTGAATATCAGTTGTTTCATTGGCAACTATGGTATCATTGCACTTTAGCTTGAGATGAGTCGGGGGGGGGGGGGGGGGGGGGGAAACCTCAGCATTTATTTTTAACACTGGATTTTTATAAAATAATGGTTAGAAGTCTGATCACAGAAGGCCGGTGAGCTAAATATGCTGCATGAAAGACAAGCTTACAGACACCAAATTTACTCTGTCACAGCTCAAAGTTTTCCAGGACATGGGAGCTGATTCTCCCCTCTGCTTTGCTCTTGTAACTCCTCATCTGCAGATGCTGCATCCAGCTCTTGAGACCCCAACACAAGAAGGTTGTGGAACTGCTGAAGTGGGTCCAGAGGAGGCCACGAAGATGCTCAGAGGCATCTCTGCTACGGAGACAGGCTGAGAGAGCTGGGGTGTTCAGTCTGGAGAAGGTTCTGGGGAGACCTTACAGTCCCTTGCAGTAGCTAAAGAGGCTCCAAGAGAGCTGGATAGGGACTTTGGACATGGGCATGTAGTGGTAGGAGAAGCAGGAATGGTTTAAGTCTGAGAGAGGGCAGGGTTAGATTAGATATTAGGAAGAAATTTTTTACAATGAGGGTGGTAAAACACTGGCACAGGTTACCTAGAAAAGCTGCGGCTGGAAGTATCCCTGGAAGCATTCAAGGTCAGTTTGGATGGGACGTGGGGCAACCTGATCTAGTGGAAGGGGGTCTGGAACTAGATGATTTTTAGGGACCTTTTGAATCCAATCCAGCTGAACCCAACCCATTCTGGGATTCTGTGGTTCTATGGTAATGGTACTGTGGTATGCAAGTTCATTCTACCTTTGATTAAAAAGAGGATGCTCAACTTCAAGAGACTCCTGTACAGTTAAACAACTGTAGATTTGGCAACTTTTCATGTCAATATAGTACTATTTTTTAAGTATCAAAAATCTTGGAACGAGAAACAATGTCCCAGTGTCACAACTGGCTAAAGACATGGTGTTCAAAATCAGAAAGCTTTGTCTTTGTTTGTTTATCTTGATAGTGCATTGGATATCACTGAGAATACAACATAGGTGTGAACTATCATCAATCAGTGGGAAAAGGGTAAACCATACTACAGTGGATGAAGTAAAAGGAAGCTCTCATGGAAGGAAATATTTTCTTCAGTCTGTAGCATATCTAACAGTGCTAATTAATGTCTGTTCTCTCAAGCAGTCAGCATGGGAGTTTGTTTTATATTTCCTAGAGCGTGAGTGCACACTAGACTCAATCAAGCTGCATTAAAAAAGACTGTGGTCTTTTTGAGAAGGGTATACGTAGGTAGCTTAACAGGGAATAAAGGAGGATATTAAATATCCCATAGAGTAAAAGTGTATTAAATAACCTATATAGTAATATACAAAAAGTATGTTAAAAATCCTATGGAGTACAGACAGCCAAGAAACAGATTAACAGAGCATTACATTTTATTGTTAAGCACAAATGTTCCATTCCTTTCTCTGAGCTCCTAATCAGCATTTTTCATTATTTCCCTTCCCCTGTATTTGGCTCCTGTGCCTCAGTGCCCATAGCAACACTTCCAGTAGTGTTAAAAACTAGATACTGCAACCACATTCCCAGGCAGAGAGCTTTGCCAAGGCCTATATTTGATCCAGCTAGGAGCACATGCCCGCTCGGTGGTACAAGGTCATAATAATAATTCTCCCTTCAGGGGCAAACAGTCTTAGGAATGATCCCCCACTATTATCCCCTACTATCTTGGCTCATTTTGATCTCAGTTGTTATTAAGCTCATTTTATGCTGCAGTCGGAGCAGCTTGTTTACTTACAGAAATGGTTATTCAGAAAGTGGATGCCTACAATGAGACCAGAAGCCTCTGTGTGTGTGTGTGTGTGTTCAAGTGAGTGTGTGTGTGTGTGTGGTGTATGAAGGGAGAGAAAATTGGTTTGTTTTAGGGACACACCATTCCTTTGAACTCCAGAAAAATATGAGTCTTTTCTTTGATGGGGTATGCTTTGGTTTTGTTTTGTTTCATTTCTGCCTTGCCCCAGTTTTCTCTCTGTAGTGTCTAATGTACATTTCAATGGATGGGAATGATGACAGAAGGCATTTTCAATCCCTTGAGGAATGGTAGCAGTCTCTGAAAATGCTTTGGTACTGAAGTATTCTGAAGAGAATAAAAGAAATCCTTTATTCTTCTTTTATTTTGCTTCTTTTCCCCCCCTTCTTCTACTTATATCAAGATTGGAATTTCAGTTGTTGGGAGGGAATGGGGTTTTCTTTTGATTTTAAATGGCAGCTTTCCTTTCCCCCCCCCCCGGCCGCTCTCTTGATTTAGTTTTTTCTCATTTCTCCCTTCCTCTCCCACTCCCCAGATTTTGACCAGGCAGTGAGTCCCGCTACTGAGCAATCCTTCTTACCAATGAACACTCCACGCCTTTGGAATTTTTTTGTTACTGTTCACGACTGTCTCTTTACCCAGAGCAGTCTGGAGAGTATTTTAAGTTTGTTGCATGAAGGAATATGGTTAACAGGAAATACTCCAGGTTTTGTCAGGTTGAGTGGAGGAAATGGGAAGTTAGTGGAAACTGTTGGCAGGCAAATCAAGAGAAGGAAAGCTGAATGCTTTTGCAGTAGACTAGAAATAGGGAAGAGATGACTGGAGGATTCCATTTGTCACTGACTCAGGCTTGACCAAATTATTTACATGGATGATAAAAGAAAGGTAATCCACAACACTTGAGCCAGAAAATAAGAAAAATTTCCCAAAATCTTAGTAGATCTGCAGTACTTTGGGTTGTATAACTTGTGGTGGCAGTCTCAGAGTAAAATGAAAACAATGTCTGAATGTGTATGGATTTGAAAATGGCAATGATATGGATTTGGATATGGCCTGTAAGTTCATTCACCTAGTCAGAACTCAGTATCCAATCCAGGTCAAACCTGCAATGCAAATAATCAGGTGTTTCCTGGATCTAAAGAGAGTGAGAAGTCATTCAGTCTCCTTCTGAATTCATATTTCTGCTTGTCGCTTTTCTGCAGAACAGCTCATGAGCTTGGAGAGTTTTCTTGACTGTGGTGTTTTATCACACTGGACTGAATAATTTTGATTATAAGAAAAATGTTTAATTTCAGAATAATAGCCACAGGAGGCCCTCTTTATACAACTGTAATATTTCACACATATCTGTATTTGCAGTTAAGCATGCAATGTATTAAGCTATAGATTGTTTCTGTGCCTTTGAGCAGATGAACAGAGGTGATGGGAACAGGGCAGTGATGCTCATTCTTCAGATGGATTTGTGTATTCTGGGTGCTCTTGAAGACACTGAGAAATCACAATTATGTTGATAGATAATGGCTCTGTATAGGCAGGATAACTTTCTACTTTTGTTCAGTCTGTTCTTCTATTTTGGTTCCTTCTACCAAAGTTTATCAAAACAGGTTAACCTGGGGTAGCACAACATTTTTTCATCTTTGTTCTTAAGGCAATGTAGAGACTGTTAAAGTCATATATGATTTTGACGTAACATAAATTATTCCTGTTATATTTCTGTATTAATATATATATGTGAATACATTCATTGTGAGACTTAATACACTTTACTATTCAGTTGCAGACACAAGCCTCTGGACTTTTTTGCAAATGCAATTCCATGTCTGCTTTCTGTGTTAGAAGAAAACTTGACAAAAGAGCATCTTCCTTGCTGATGTGAAAATATATCAGCCTCAATTCCATCTGTTAGATATTTGGTATTACATTTCTTAGCCATACTGTAGTGTTTTTCAATTTGCTCGTCATACATTGTTCATAGCAACTGTTTCGTATTCTAAAGTTCATTTATATTTTCCCATATGTTAGAATAAACTTATTCCTGACTACAATATCCCACTTAAAGTTTACTGATTACCAGTGTGATCCAGAAGAAAATAAGATGTGAGCTGAATAACCAAGAAGAGCAGAGGGTCATTAGCTATGTCACTGTTCACCTAAGGAGGACATATTTGGAAGCTAAGGGAGTTCTTTACTACCATTCATACTGTTTTATCAGCTTTCTCAGATTCCCAAGTTTATTCTAGCTCTGCAATGTGCCTACACATTCATGGATGAAAAACAACAGAGTGAATTTTCCCATTCTTACCATCATCTTGAACTGCATAACTGCAAAACCAAATTCATACTAATGGGTCTATGACCATCTAAAGGAGCACAGACACTCATCAAGAACATGAGGTTAGCTAAGACAGGAATATTTTATGCAAGTAGATGGACTGCTTTCAGCTTCAGTTAGTTAAATGTTTGTAAGAAATATCAAATTAATACCAGTGCAGATAAAAAAAAAAAACCAACATGTAAATTCAACATCAATAAACTATGAAAAATTTTATGCATAATTTTCTTATTTACTTTCCATCTTCTTGCTTCTGAAGATGTAACAAAATGATCACAAATGCCAATCAAAAAATTTTTAATCTATCTGGAGTTTATCCCCACCTTTCTTCCTTCTTTGCTCTGCTTTATGTGATGTAGTGTTCATTCCTATTACCTCTTTATAGCTGTTTTGTTAAAGTTCATACCACAAAGACCTGTAAAAGAAATTTATGACTCTTGGGTTTTCAGCAAATTCTAAATAACCATAACATGAACATGAAACATTAATTAAAGACACTGGAGTCTAAGTTATAACAGAGATGCTGACATTTAAGCCCCTTGCACCATGTAAATTAAAAATGGTATGACAAACAGTGAGTAATTTGATGGTCAGGGGTTCATATAGATAGCTTAATATCTTTGTCATGAAAAACAGTCTGTCCTTGGTTTAACCCATACTGAACAGCCCAGGGGTCTGGTTCATAAAGCATGACACTGCCTAAACATTTTAACAGTAATTCATGTATCAGTCTGGGAATTGCATTGAATATCCTTGAGACTAAACAAATACACAGGAAATTTGTGAACTAAATGCATTAACACAAAGATAAATTCACTATGTCTTTCCTGCCTCTGGTTCAGCTATTGAGTTTTAGGCATTCTTGCCTAGACAATCCAATGTCGCATATGTAACATACCATTCAAATTTGTTTAACTGATCATTAGCTTCAGTTAACATGAGCCTTTCACAATATATCTGTACCACTGAAAACTCAAGTTGCTGGGCAGAGTAAAGAAGACATCCCTTGCCTTAATCAACCTACACCAAAAAAGGCAACACATAATGTCGGCTCATCTTTATTATAGTGTTTTTCAAACTGTGGTACACACGTGCTTCTATGTTCTTCATATTCACATAAGCAGTGGTCTAACGTACCCGAAGAAATTGTTGCACTGCTGTTGAGTCATTGTCTGAGAGTCACCCATCCAGGGCAGGTGTCTGTGTCTGAGCTGAGCACACTGGGGAAGTTGGATTGAAGACTTCCAGTGGTCCCTTCCAATCTTAACTGCTCTGTGAATCTGTGGTTCTATAACCAGTGGAATTGCACACTTCTACAATGTGATTTTCCAGATCCGAAAATAATTATCTAGAGCAGACCATACCACAGAATCATGGAATCACAGAAACACTGAGGCTCTAAGATCATTGAGTCCAGCCCTTAACCTAACGCTGCTAAGCCACATCTACTTGTCTTCTAAATGACGCCAGGAATGGTGACTCCACCACTTTTCTGGGCAGTCTGAATCACGGAACAATTTAGGCTAGAAAAGACCTCAGGAGGTTATCTAATCCAATTTCTTACTAATTCCAAATTCATTTTGATTAGGTTCCTCAGGGGCTTCTCTGTTTTCCCAGAAAATCCTAAAAGTACAGATTCCTTTTCCTTTTATATAATGTTAAGTAAGCTAATGAATTTGCATGAAAGTTGTTGGTTAGAGGATAGATTCTGCAGGTTACAGGCCATGTATATATTCCTCCTCTCTTGAAAATGACAGCTGAAACAGGAGATATGTAAGGGAATCTAAGTTATCTGACTTTTCTTCAGATTTTCCATGAAGCAGGAATCAGGTCCTCTGTTTTAAGCAAGGGGCAGCAATTATCTAAAATAACTGTCCCAGCTGTTTGTAATAGGAAAAGCATGCTCTTAATCACATATTTAATTTTGACTCTACAGATACATAAGTTATAAGCCTCTTAAAACACTTAGTTAATCATTCTATTATGATATAGCCAAGAGAAAGCCTGAGACAAATGCAGCAGGTATATTCCTGTGCAGGATCAGAAATTGGACTCTATAATCCTGATGGGTCCCTTCCATCTCAGGATACTGTGTGATTCTAAGTATACCCAGAAAACCCATACGTTCATCTAGAAAGAGAAGTACCAGCAGAGCAACTGTACTTTTCCAGGTTGGATCTTCTGCTAAAAATTCTGCTAGGAGTTGCTGAGTTAGGTTGGCAAGCTACAAAGACTTTTCTATTGAAGAACCTAAAGATAATAACTGAAAAGCAAGGAGGTTGTCTTGCTAACTCATTCTGAGTTCTTCACCTTTACTTCAGATTTGTTCCATCATTTTCCTTGCCTACACATCCTGCTTTGTGCTGTTATTTAATATCTCACTAGTTGTGTAATTTCAGCTCCCAAATTGAATACGATGTTCCCTCCAGTGGAACCCTCACCTTGATAAATTGCCAAATAGTAATTATTATTCCTTCCAGAGCCTGAGATATGGAGTCATAGCTGTAATTTCTAAGACTTGAGTGCCGAGAAATTTATGCTATACTTCTCTTCATCAGAGTTTTCATCTGAGATCATATTTCAAGCCCTTTCCTTTGATGATATGATTAAGATAATTCCTCTATGAAGTTCGAACCTCCGTGAGATATTCAAGAAGGAACCTGATAGTTCTTAAGCTTCATTTGCTTCCCTTATGAATATCAGCAATGTATGAAGGGAAAAAGCACACAGACATGATGTCTGATGGTTTCAAATGCTCCTAATTTTTTAATGTTAATTATTATGGTAGTATCTTCTGGCCTCAAATATAGGGCCTCTGTTCTTGTGAGTGCGATATAAAACTAAACTAAGAAAGGAAGAGACAACCTATGCCTCAGGAATCTTGTCCATGTCAGGATTTCTTTTGTTACATATTTGCTTGTTTCCTCCTTTTTTTTTTCCTTTTTTTTTTTTCTTTTTAAATTAAATGTTGGAGTGAAACTTTTTAAGCCCAATCAATCAGAATATTATTCAAACTCTAAATAGGCCAAGTTCAAAATTAGTTGTGCTTCACATCCTTTCTGAGAGAATGGAGGAGTAATAGTATATAGAGGAGTAATAGGATATATATTATAACACAGATAATCTGCATTTCCTCACAGGAATGCAGGAGGCATTGTACACATCAAGGTATGTATAGCAAAACTGACATACTGCTATAATTTGACTGTTGAGTAGGAAACAAATAGTTTGGGAACCATTTTAGATACCTCTCTCTGATGGTTTACAGCGGACTGTGTCAATTAATGGTGGTTTCAGGAGAGCAAGATATCTCTGCAGTAAAGGTTTGTGGAACAGACAAACAAAATGAACTGATTTTAACCTTTCCAGTTGCTGACTAGCTTATCCACTGAACCTGAATGTTTATGTTCTGTTTTATAAGTGTTCTGATCCTTTATTCAGTACTTTTGAAATTCTCATTTTCAACAATATTGTATGTTTGTTTCTTAAATATCCTCAAGCTATAACGTAAGGATTGATACTAAATCAGTCAAGGTGTTACTGTCCTGCGGATAAAAGCATGCCCTATACAGGTGTTTTCTCATGAATATAAAATATATTTGGATTTTAAAATTAACTGTTTCACTACTGAACTGTCTAGGAGGCATTGCCACTTCTATTACCTCTAAATACTTGCTCAGATATTCTTTCCACATAAGAACATTTGCAAACTCATTCTATCAGTGGTGAAGGAGATAAAACATCTCTTTGTTATACATGCAGTGTTCAATTTAAGAAAAAAAAAAAAAAGAAAGAGCCTTACAGTGTTATTTCCTAATTTTAATAATATGTACATTAAAGCTTTTTTCCTGTTATGATCCTATTTTATAGGCTCATTGTTCATGACATGGCCTTATTGTTCATGTACAAGACAGATGAACACATTTCTAGCACAGTCTCCACTACCTCCATAAACTGTGATTATAGATTGAAATATTGTATGCCTCATTATTTATTTATAGCTCTGAGTATTTCTCAAGGATATTTTTTCCTTTCTTTTGTGTTAGTTTATTTTAATGAAGGTGAAAGACTGTAGAAAACCATGTGAGCAACCCAAAGTCCTCTCTTTCACCATGAAATGGCTTGAGGTGTATTGCAGTGTCCCTTCTTCAATAAGCATTATTTCCTAGCTCAGTGAAATCTCAGTAAGTCATTACTTTGCTCATTGTTTAGGCTTCAAGTCATCAAAGCATTTAAACACATACTTAACTTTAGTGCCTGATTAAGTGCCACTGGAATAGGATTTAAGCACTTGCTTAAAATTAAGAGGGTGTTTACATGCTTTGCTGAGTAAAGATGAAATGCCAAATTGAAATCATATTTGTGTTGGAGTGGAAATTGTTCCCAAGTTTACTGAAAAAAGAAAGCAGATTTGATCTTATTGCCTGCATGTTTAACCATTTCCTCTTCCTCTTCTTCCCAAGAAGGGTTTTGGACCTGATAGTCAGCTAACGTTCGCAAAATCAAATTAACTAGTGCTTAAGCAGCTCTTTACCTGTTTAACAAATAGAAGGAAATAAGAGACTGTGTTGGAGCAAAGTGATATGAAGGAAAAAGATTCTTTTTCTGAGGAGGTAAATTTTCATGGTGAACACTGTGCTATATTGTGAGGGGACAAGAAGACAGTGAGGAGAACCGTGTTATGGGTTCTGTTGGGAAACAGGAGAAGCCTTTTCATGTCTTGGGGAAGGAGATATGACTTGAGGGCATGTGTGAGTAACATAGAGACAGCATATTCAGTCTAATTCATTTTTCAAACTCAACCAGCTTGACGACATGAGCCCTTTGGAAACCACTCTTTGTTGGGCCTGGTGAAGCAGGGATTCAAGACATGTTTATGTGCTTTTTTTTTTACAATTGTGTAGATGGCCATCCCTAGACGCAGGCCAATTCTAAATCAGGCTCTAAATTTGCTCTAAGGGGAAAGACAGGGCAGTGCTTATAATGAAGAAGTTTTTTTAAACAAAAAAAAAACCTAACAGAAAAATAAAAGCTGGATGGATTTTGTTCTCCATTGACACAATAGGTCTTATTTTTTTCATATTCAAATAAAAAAATAATCCGAGATAGTCCCAGATAAATGGTTGTAAAGAAAAATCAATATCAGCAAACCTTTCCATGTGGCCTCAGAGGATATTGCTTTAGGAATTTCCTTTCTAACTTGCCTTTGGCCTCTTAAATTTCTAAACTCTTTAGACACATCTACCATTATCATCTGGACATCCCACTCTTTCTTTACCTGTTCATTTTTGTGTTCCATCCACCCACTTCCCCATTCCTCTGCCCATCTGGATGTGGATACAGGTAGCTTGATTCACCATTCGATGCCAGCGAAGATAATCTTGCAGTCACTTCATCGAGGCTTGGGACAAGCCCAGATTCTGGAGCACTGCCTGGTCCAGCTCTGTCTTCACCAAGGGTACAGCCCACCCTTGGTATCCTTGCTGTCACTGCGTGTGAACTGCTGGAAACGGCGAGTTCTTTGGCAAAATCCCTGCACGCTTTGGCAAGGACAGATTGTCAGTTTAAGGTCCCTGTTACCTGATCACGCTACTGGGGTTGAGAGGAGGGAAAATGGAGTCTGCATTTTTTATCTTTCTTCCCATTTTCTTTTTCAGTATGGTAGTTCATACATGGAAGGATTTTGAACTAATTCTTAAGACATGTTTGCAAGCATTTTCATTGATCAGCCACACAATTACTATCTGTATAACACTGGTGGGAAAGAAAAAAAAACTAGTTATGATTCCTGCTATTTTGGTTGTTTTCAGTGTTGCCAGAAAGAGATAAAGCTTTCTTTCTCCATCTCATTCTTAGCTTTTTCTTTTTTTTTCTCCCTTGTCCTTCAAGAAAATTGTTCTTTTATTTATTTTTTGCTCTATCCAAGAGTGGCAGCTGATTTGAAGTGTCAGACTATTATTTGGGGTTTTTTTGGATGTTACCATTTATTGCAAAGAGGATAAAATCAATGTGACATTTTCAGAACAATGATAGATAAAAATGATGAGTGGTCTTTAAACGTAGGAGGCTAATTTTTAAAAATGTCACTAGTGTACTATTTCAGAGTTTGTCAAAGATAAAACAATAAAAGTTATAGATATGAAAACTAATAATATTTCACTGGCTAAGCTATAGATAAGCAGACTGTACAGTATACAAGTTCTATATTCTTCTAAATGTAATAGGATAGAAATGCTGCAAAAAGGACAGCATTAAATATAGTTAGTATGGGTTATTTGATTAGACATTTGTTTTGGAAGACCTTGATTTCTAAGGCTATGACCTTGTAATCACTTGTTCTGGCAAGGACTCAAAGACTGGCATTTTATACTATGGAGGATTCACATGGGCTCAAGGGATTGTGGTTTGATGGCCAACTTTTATGAGTCACCTGAACAACATAGTCACTGTGCTTTTAAAGCTATTAGAGTGTCATGCTGCGAGTGCAAGCCTCACTTCAGAATGATGCTAAAACGTGTCCCTTGCTTTGAAAAGCTACTGTTTCAATACACATCCTCTTTTTGTGGATTTTTGACTGCAATAACCTGCGTGCATAAAGCATAGGAGGCTCATGATTCCCTGCAGCTCAAACAGACTTCAACAACAACCTGTGTGTGTGTATTATCACTGTTGAGGTGGTTCCTGGATATTTCATTAGGAAGTCGGGGATGTAAGTCTAGTCCTGAAGGCAGAGACGTTCACCATTTGGTATGATTGGTAAAGTGATGCCAAATCAGGGAGCAATATTTGCTCTGTTTCTAAGTGAGGGTTCAGAGACAGGAAGAGCTGGTATGACTTGATTGTGCTAATCTGGAATGAACAGTTTGATTAGTATGGACAAAACAGAAAAGCAAGAAATGAACATGAGTAGTGGGGCCCTTACATCAGAGTATTTGACCTAAGCACATGAGGAACCCACATTGGATAAATCAAGAGATAGGAACATCTAAAATTTAAGATGTTCTGCATCCACAAGAAGGGAACTAACATTAGCACAGATTTACCAGCTATCAGACATAAAAAGACCATGACCTCTAATGATCTTGGTACAATTATAATACTTAATTTACATCTAGAATGGAAAAAGGTGTTCTATTACAAAACCTGAGAAGTCCCTGAAATTTTAGTAAATAATATTGCAAGAGAATCTCCAAGAAATTCAATTTGTATTTGAACTCTAAATAGCATATTTACACAGTTCTGGTTCAACTTATGTAGTTTACAAGTAGCTGCAATCCAGATGTCAGTATTTACCATGCTCAGATAGATGGTTTGTTTTACAGTTGTGAAATATTGAAGTTAAAAAAAGAAGGGGGGGAGGAAAAAATCACACATAGCAGTTTAAGTTTGATGTTGGTTTTACAACCTCATTTTGGGGGAAAAATAACTTCACAGTTTAACTGCAGATTAAATCTGATCTGATTCCACTCTAATCATCTCATTAGAGGCAAATGAACATAAATTGTGAATCAACTTGAAAAGAAGGGTGTGGGAATATTTATGACAACTCCTCCCACCGTTACACTATAGACACAAATGTTAACCAAAATATAGGAAAAAAGGAGGCACTGAGCATCTGTTTAGGGCTTTGTTTAACCCTTTTCAAACCTATGAAAAGTCACAGTTTCATATAAGAGCTGGTAAATTGATCAGTCTTCAAATTAAAAAATTGAAAAATGTCAAACTAAAGAGGTAGGACTCACTTTTTTTAAGTACCACGTTCAAAACCAGGTGGAATACATTGTAAGACTAAGTTTGGGCAGATATTTTTTGGGACTAAATATAATTTAGTGTGATATCTGCACCCAGTTCCAGACCACTGTAATTCAGTTGAAACATTTTGAGATGCTTACATAACTATAAAATGTATGTGTTTCATATATTCTGCATTTTCTGATATTTTATGTGCATAGTAATGGGATGACTTGGCAGAGGACAGCTCAGATTCAGCTTCAGGGGTTTACCTCCAAATATTTCAAAGCTACATGTGATTGTTAACAGAAAATACATTTCCTCTCTCCAGTCTCATTTCTACGCTTTGAAAAGAAATTTAATAAGTGTATGTTACCTCATATATAGGTTTCTCTAGGTCCATTATAAACATTTACCTCATCTTACATAGGACAATATGCATACGGAACAATTTGAAGCAACATTAAAACCAGAATGATTTGCTTAATGGATTTATTAATGGACTATTCTTTTACTGCTTCATAAAAGTCCTATATGATATATACTTATTACATGAAGATGTGCCCTTTCTTTTTCCTAAACATTTGTTCATGTCAGAGATTTTCCTTGCCTTTCGTCCTACCATAAATGTTACAGAAAACCAAGGAGAATAATTGCATAACAACTCTTGTCTAACATTTGCAGACCTAATATGAAAATTGCAGGAATGGGATGCAGCAGATGGAACGAGGGAATAGTAAGGGGTGGAGTATGCAGAGGACAGACAAAAGCTCCAGAAAACAATTGCTAACAATTGCTCTCAGTGTGTATTGACTGTGGGAAATGAAAGGCCTGTGCATCAATCACCTCTGGAGGAATATGAAGAGAAGAACCTTGACACAATCATAGCTATACTGTTAAAATTATTATTGTGTTGTAAAACATACAGGGTCCTGGGCTTCCCAAATATAAACATATTAAATTTGTATTATTTTCCTATTGTATTCTATTGGTTTTTAATATGGTCAGGACCAGCCTAATTTTCCTTCTTTTACCTTGTTAATAAAAATGGCTACATAACATTACCTGAAATTTCAGCTAATATAAATAAAATAAATAACTCAGACAAAGATAGACACTAAGCAAGCAATAACAACAACAATGAAAGTCTGAATTAGTGAAAAATAATATATTACTGATACTACTGAAATCATAATGACAGTACTTTTTTGTAACACAATGTGATGTGAAACCTCATTTATTTCTAATGTCACCCAAACTCTCCAAAATTTGATATCAAATTTCTATTTGCATGGCATGAATTATTTCAGAAATCTCTAGAAACTCATCAGAGATACTGTATCTGATACTGTAGCTTCTTGAAATTAAAAAAAAAATAATTGAAAAAGACATTTAATTAAATTAACAGAGACCATAGGACAAACACATATAGTTCATATTTTATATTAAATGTGAAAAATCAACAGATATTTAAATTTTTGTTTGTGAATTATAATTTTGATTATGATTTTACAGTTTACATCATCTTTCTAATGAAAATAACACAGCCTTAGGAAACATTCACGTTCAACGATCTACCCAAGGAAAAATGCCTACATACTGTGATCAATAAAAAACAGGGTCCAAAGGGTCATGAAGAACCATTGTGTTCCCAAATTAATAAGAAAGACATTCATTTCTGCAGGACTGGCCATCTTAGAAGATTGTCTCCAGTGCACCTTAGAGACCTCAGTTTCAGGCTGGCTTGATGTCCTAATTGAATTGCCTTTGCTGTGGAGTGTAGAAAACAAAGCCTCAGAGAGTTTCCCAGACAGAGAGAAAGAGGTGAGTGAAGGGAATCCATGATACCTGCTCAATAAAAAGTGATCATTTAACTCTGGACTGAAAATTTAAAAAAAAAAGGAATTTATTGACCTCTGGTGATAGATTTCTCAGAAATGTGTTATTTTTGTGTGCATTATATATACCACATAATAATATGTAATAACAGCAGTTATTATAGGACCTTATTCTTACCTAGCTCTTCTCATTACTATGTCTCAAAGCAATTTATTTAGAAAGTTTCCCTCAGTGCCCATGGTATGCAGAGAAGTGACTTGATCAAGATCATCAACTAGTGGCAGAGCAGAAATTAGTCTTTGGAGCCTCTTCATCTTTTGATGTATCTTCCAGACCACAGCATTGTGTGTAGACACGTGCAGATTACACATACACACGTGTACTTATCTTGACATTACATACATATAGGGAATCGAGGAAATTACCTGTTTTTATAATTGTTCTGTCTGCCAAACCACATTCTCCTGGTGCACTTTTACGCAGTCTAATTCCGTACTCCTTAATTTTTGCCCTTAAATACTTTAAGGATATTTTCAGAGGTGAAAGAGCTGATACTTCTCAACAGTGGGTAGGCAATACAGAGAAGGATGTTAGGGAAACATTGCACTTTGTGAGGTTCAGGTGGGGTACTCAGAAAAGCTCTTTCCATAGAAGGGTAGTGCTACTGTGAAACAGGTTGCACAGGGATGTTCTGGATGTTTTCAGTACCTGGCTGGCCAAAACTGTGTATAACTTCGCCTTGTATTGGTCTTAAGCAGGAAATTAGAAGAGATGATCTCCAGGTTCGTTTTAATCAACCTTTCTATGATCATAGAATCAAAGAATTGTTTGGGTTTGCAGGGGAGCTTTAAAAATCATCTAGTCCAAGCCCTCTGCCATGAGCAGGGACACCTTCCACTAGATGAAGTTGCTCAAAGCCCCATCCAACCTGACCTTGAATAGAGATGGTGGATGCCCCACCACCTCTTTGATTAAACTGTTCTAGTGTTTCACCACCCACACAGTAAAAACCCATTACCCCTTTTCCTAGCAAGGGACCTGCTAAAAAGTTTGTACCAATCTTTCTTACAGCCCCCCTTAGGTCCTGGATGGCTGCTATAAGGTCTATATTCCTGATGATTCTACATTCCACCCAGACGGACTCTTATTTTGTCTCACACTACTTTCCACCATCGCTTCTGCTGTTGTGCTATTTCAGCTTCCTGTGTGCCTTTTTCAGCCATCAGTATGATGAAATGGAGTTAACACCTCCAAACACAGAGCTATTGCATACACAATGTGCACTGCAGTGTGCCACAGCTACCCTGGCTTGTGGTGCAGATGCCTTTGAATCAGCATCACTTCTGCCCATTGCTGAGACAAGGGTTAAGAATGTCTTTCTGTATCTATCAACTAAAACACAGCCACCAACAGGTAAGTGAAGGGGACACTGAGATGTGAATAAGGGGTAAAAAATATGTCAGTACCCAGAATTGTGTCTTGTCATTATGTGCCTGCTAAACAAAATATCTGGAATTCTTATGCAAGGGAAACAGGTTTATATAGGTTTGAAGGCTGAATTAGAACACTTTATAGCACAGAATGCAAATAATCAGGTAATTTACTCTCTAGTTGTACCATAATTGCAGTGTAATTAGAATAATTACATTTTACCTGCAGGACATGCACTTATGGCATGTTGTATTTCCATTAAATATTCAACATATACATTCCAGACCAGTTCGTCTTTGCTGCAGCTCTATGCTGAAGTCATTGGATGCATTACAGGGATGAATTTGGCTCTTGGTATTTTATCTTGTGCAAGTTACAATCTTGTTGGAAATATTCCCATTTTCTAGAAAAATAGTTTTTTGGGAAAGTTTGTTGAATTTGGTAATGAAACTTACATAGCCCAGGAGTAGTTTATCCAGACAAACTTACTTCCACTCATTTGAATAATAGGTAAACAAAAAAGTACAACCACCAGGTAATCACTCACTGCAGTGAGCAATCGAGCAGTTCATTTCTGGCCATCGTCTCACACAGACCATACTTTGGGGTCAAGCCAAGGCCTCAACTCCAGCTGCTTTCTGCTAATGAGGGAAGGAAAAGCAACCAAAAACCTGCCTGAAAGGAGTAACTGTAAATACCCCCCGTTGCAAGAGTGTTTTTGAGTGTCATGGGTCTGATACACTTGGCTCTCCTCCATGTGCCCTCTTCCCTTGGCATAGGGACAGGAAGAAGCCATGCCAAAAACAACAAGGCCTAAGGGACAGAGTGTGGGAGGAAGGATGAGTCAGTGGTTAGGCAGGAATGTGGGATGCTTCAGACCTGGGTTCAGGTCCTTGCTCTGCAAAAACCTTTCCAGATGATCTTAGCCAAATCACTTATAATTAAACCTACAAAAAGTCCTAGAAGAGGTAGCATCTAACATCAGGCAGGTAAAAATTACCCAGACCTTTAAAGTGTTTAAAATTTCAGGATTACATATAATGAGTTTGAAGTCTGAGAAACAGACTTCTAGAGCTAGCAGCCCAAGCAGAGTGTTAACCAGTAAGAGAAAGGAACAATTTGAGCAACATACATCCAGACATGTAAGTTGCTTAAAGACTGATAGAGCTATTCCAGGAGTAGAAACCATTATACCTTTGACAAAATACCACCTGTTTTTGGAGTAAGGAATAACACCAGTGTTTTTCTACTTTAAACTTCTGCACCCTTGTTGCTCAGTTAAAACTTCTCAGAAAAACATCCGACCCTGGAAACTAATGCTGGGGTTAATAGATATGAATTGTGGCATCACTAGGGTTGCAAATGACCTCCAAGGTCATTGAGCCCCTTGAGCCATTCGTCCAGCACCACTGTGTTCACCACTAAGTCATACACACAAGTACCATATCCACATGTCTTTTAAACACTTCCAGTAATGATGATTCCAACACACCCCTGAGCAGCCTGTTCCAATATTTGATCACCCTTTCAGTGAAGAAATTTTTCCTAATATTCAATCTAAAACTCTGTTGGTACAACTGGAGGCTGTTTCCACTTGTTCCTTGGGAGAAGAGACTGACCCTCACTGCTTCACAGAGTGAAAAGGTCCCTCCTGAGCCTCCTTTTCTCCAGGATAAACACCCTCACTCTCAGGTGCTCCTCATCAGACTTGTGCTCCAGACCCTCCCCCTGCTCCATCGCTCTTTTCTGCACTTGCTCCAGCACCTCAATGTGGTTCTTGTTGTGAGAACATGGCCTCAACATGCAACAAGGAAAGCAGAATCCTCAACCAA
Source organism: Pseudopipra pipra (assembly GCF_036250125.1). Classification (NCBI taxonomy): domain Eukaryota; kingdom Metazoa; phylum Chordata; class Aves; order Passeriformes; family Pipridae; genus Pseudopipra; species Pseudopipra pipra. The sequence goes on along the minus strand of NC_087581.1, from coordinate 5,321,285 downwards.
AGTACAAAAAAGCCCATGACCCACTTGCTCCCTGTCTATAAGGTCAGCCTCAATGCAAGTGGTACTCAGACAAACCATGTTGTGCTGAATGAAGCCAGTAGTGACATCTGATGGTGGACTAGGCCGTGTTATATTTGCCCTCCCAATCATAGAACCTAAACTGCATAAAAATAATTTCTGGCTATCACTGGGAAACATATCAGAGAGAACTCCAACATTCAACCTATATTGGAGACACAGGAGGAAAGTATGGACAAATGGGAGAATACTTACAGTCCTGGGCATAAGGACTAGGACATTATAATGGATTGGTCCAGTGGCTCAGAACTCAGATATTTCCAAAGAGACTGGAAACATACACAGTAAGTATCATAAAGTCTTTGTCTCACAGCTGTCTTAAAATTTTTGCTTTCCACTTCAGAGCTGACTGTTTGCAGCTGTAACAACCATTAATTTCAAGAATAAAAGGGAGACAGTTCTTAACAGGATAAAATCATCCTAGGCCTCAGTGTGATGTTTGTCTGATGACAAGCGCTCAACTCAGTGTGGAAACTTTTTCTGGGAGACACTGATCTACGACATTACTTTACTTTTATTTTCTCTTCCCTTGCAATGTTTTTAGTCTTCTGTTAAGTTTGTGCCTCACATTTTGCGAAATGTGTTTCCTGCTCCAGTCTCCACTGTTGCTGTCTTTGGAGGTGTCCATTCAACATGCTAATTGCCCTGTGTGTTTGCTGAAGGAGTTCCTCCAGAGCCCCTTAGATCCTAGTCCTTTCTTAGCTAATTACCATGTGCCAGACACTGGAGTTACAAGGCCTCAGGGTGATCATTTTGTTGACAATGTGCAGCAATAACCATATAATCACAGCACAATTATGGAGCATTTATGGAGTTATTTGTGCGGTGTCATAGATGAAGTTAGCAAATGTAATTTACCTCTCACCACTAAAGAGGACAGAGCCTTAAGGTCAAAGGCTGAGATCATACTAGAAACTCTGTTTTTTCAGACTGCTTTTGTAACAATGAGTTCCCTCAAATCAACAAAAATTATGTTTGTTGGACATCTATTTAATTTTTATTATCAACACTAAAACTCCAGACCAAATCTGCCAACAGGAAATTAACTTTCATAAGATAAAGGAGTAAGAAGAAGAAAAAAATCTTCAGAAAACTTCTCATAAAAAATCCTTTCACCTAAAAATTTTAAATAAGTAATTAAATAAATAAATGCATTCATACATAAAAATGTTCCCCATCAACTTCTATCTGTCTCTTGATACTACTTATCAGTTCATATAAAACTCCTACCAGGTGCAGAGTGATTAAGAAGACCAAAAATAAAACGATTATCTATCAAGCTAACATTTCCTCACGTCATCTGTAGCAGTACATTGACTGCCGCCTGCATGCTCGATCATGTCTAGTGTTCTAAGGTGACATTTGGACAGGAGTCACTCTGCCACAGAATAGGGGAGGAACAGGGGTTTATCAGGGTAGATATGAACACCCAAGAAACCTGATGGATACAGGAAGGGGGAAAGGAAACTGACATTTGCAAAAGGTGTCATCCAGAACAGGTCAGATGAAGCAGAAGAGGGCAGGCTTTGGTTATCAGAAAGCAAAAATATAATTCTTAGTATCTCTAGGTCTTTTTTCAAAGATTGGTGTGTATATATATATGGTAATGGGATATACAATAGATGCCTACGCATATTGCCATATTACCATTTATACATATGCATATGTATGTTCATATGCATACAAACACACAAAACCTCCCCACATAGACCAACCCATAAATATATAAATATATAAATGTATAAATATACAATGTATTTCCCTTTTCCAATAAAAGAGGATATAGGCTCTTAGACCAAATTTCATATATGGCAGCTTAGAGCAAAAATGTTTTATTCATGAATGATGTCTTTTTTTTTCTTTTTTTCTTTTTTTTTTTTTTATAAACACATAAAAATGTGAAACAATAAAAGTGATATATACCTAATAATGAGTGAGCCAATAAACCCCACCAGGCAACTTAGCTTTGGAAGTGGAAAAATTGACTTTGTATAACAAATTGCAGAATTATTAATCCTGTTTGAAACCCTTTTTATATCAGACCATTTACTTTAATTCTTGCTACTTTCAACATTATCATACATTATGCATTTTTTCTTTGTAATTTTTTTTTCTTTCTGCAAGTACAGTGTGCTACCAAACTTTAAAGGGCTGGAAGCATTTTAAAGAGAAGCCTACTGGGTAAAAGAAAAAGCAAGGGATAAATTATTTAGGCCATTCTGAGGTACTCATCCCTGCAAAAACTCCCTCACAGTGGTCCCTCACAGACCACTGATGAATTAAACTTTGTGAAACCCCTGGAAGGCAAGGAAATATCACCTCCTCGTTAAGTGAGCAGAGAAGTGGAAGCACAGAGCTATTGCTGTGTCTACAATAGGCTGAGAAAGAAGCCTCCAGTGGGGCCCTAAGCTCACCAAAGTCACCCTTCCTTGTATCTTCTTCCACACAGCTGCCTGGTGAACATCCAGGGCTTCCTGCAAATGACAGAGGGGGAGAAGATATAGGGAGACCTTGTCTTAAGGTGTCTTTTCAAAGAGATATCATAAGCAGAAGCAAATACATTTAAACTAAATTGGACACTGACTCTGAATGTGGATTAGTCTTCAGTCAAATGATGTCTGAGGAGAGATGAGGTGGCATTTTTTTTGTAGTAAAGCCCACTATGTTATGCCATGATTCTTCTGTGAGGAGCCTCAGTCGTACCTGGTGCTATAAACACAGTGTATGTGGGTCTGGCTGTGGGGAAGCTTGTATGGGTGGGGAGGTATGTAAAACTTCAGGCTGTGTCTGCAATATGGTGCTCTTGATGCTTGCCCTTTCTGGGAAGTATCAATATAATCAGTATTTTCCTAAAAGACATATTTTAGATGCACAGTGTAAAAGATGATCCACCTAAAATAACCTAGAACCCAGGGTCTGAGGTCACTAAAGATCTACTGCTCCATCTGAGGTCTATGAGAGTCGTATATGACTCCAAGTTGAAAAAGAGTTCAACACTGAGGCTATCCAGTTTACTGACTATAATCAAACGACTGGCAAAAATTAGACTAATATTTTTTCTCAGGCTGTGCTTGTCAGAATCATGGCTAACAACAGGACAAAGGCACAAATATGATGAGTGTAGTTATATCCAGCAGAAATACTTTATTTTTCCTCAGTAGAAAACTCCAAACTGCCCAAAATTAAGTCTTAAAAGGAAAACTGAGAGGTGTATTTCCAGCTGTAACACGCTGTTAGCTCCTGGATACTTTCCTATTCAACACCATTACCTCTCATAGTTCTGTACTTGTTCTTTTTAATGCATAAGATGCTTGCTAAGAGTAGTGACAGCAATAATATAGGGGTTTCTGCTTTTAATCCTTTTAAGCCTGAGAGACCTTAGGATTTCAAAAAAACCCTCAGCCAATCACAAAATTCCCATGGAATTTGATAGGACTGAGTATGAACTCTAGCTTCTTTGAGTTGAGGTAAAAATATTAACTGGTTGGTTTTTGTAATTCAATATAGCAGTATGCCAAGCCTGGCTAGAGCAATAATATTTTTAGTCATTAGCAGAGCTTTTCAGTAAGATGATAGGCTGTCAGTCAGCAAGCAGCTGTCAAAATGAGGCAATCAGAGTGAGGTGCTGTTTCTATAATGAACCTTAAAAAATGAAATCCTTGAACTCAGCTACAGCATCTTCCAGGTGTGTTTAATCCTTTTTTTTTTTTTTCTTTTTTTTTCTTTCTTCTTCTGAGGTATTGGGTTTGCATGGCAAGGTTTTAGTATGAGATGGGGATACAGGGGTGATATCTGTGAGAAGCTGCTGGAGGCTCTTAATTGTATCTTTCAGAGCCAATTCCAGCTGGCTCCAGGACCGGCTGCTGTCCAAAGCTCAGCCCATCTAGTGCCTCTGTGGGGAAGGTGGGAGGAAATCTGTGCAATTGCAACTACAGCCAGAGAGAAAAGTGAGAATATGTGAGCACAACAGGCCTGCAAACACCCAGGTCAGTGCAGAAGGAGGGGCAGGAGGTGTTTAGATTCCCCTGCAGCCCATAATGAAGACTATGGTGGAGCAGCTGTGCCCCTGCAGCCCATGGAGGTCCATCAGGGAGCAGAGATCCACTTGTGGAGGACTCCATGCCAGGGTTGGTGGATGCCCAAAGGAGATTGTGGTCCTGTAGGAAGCCTGTGATGGAGCAGAGTCCTGGCAGGACGTATGGCCTGATGGAGAGAGGAGCCCACACTGGACAAGGTTTCCTGTCAGGACCTGTGACCTTGTGGGGGATCAACTCTGGAGCTGTCTATTCTTGAGGAAGTGACTCTATGGAAGAGATCCACAGTGGAGAAGCCTTTTCCTGAAGGATTTCACGCCGTAGGGCGGAATCCACACTTGAGCAGTTTATGAAGAACTGCAGCTCTTACAAAAGTCCCACACTGGAGTAGTTCATGAAGGATTGACTCCTATGAAAGAGACCCCACAGTGGAGCAAGACAGGAGTGTGAGGAGTCCAACCCCTGAGGATGGAGGAGCAGCAGAGGCAATGTGTGATGAACTGATCAATGCCCATTCCCTGTTCCTTTGCACTGCTGAAGGGGAGAAGGCAGAGAAATCAGGAGTGAGGATGAGCCCTGGGAAGGAGGGAGAGGTTGGGGGGGAAGAAGTTTTAAGATTTGGTTTTATTTCTCATTGTCCTGCTCTGACTTGATTGATAACAAACTCATTTCCCTAAGTCAAGCCGCTTTTGCCTGTGACAGCAACTGGTGAGTGATCCTTCTCTGTCCTTATCTCAACCCAGAAGCCTTTCATTACATTTTCTCTCCCCTGTCCACCTGAAGAGGGGAGTGACAAAGTGCCTTTGGTTGGCATCTGCTGTCTCATCTGGGTCAACCTACCACACGTGATTTTCGTGTAGTTCAGGTTCAATAACACCAGCAGCAGCTGATTAACTTTTTTTTGGATAGCAAATGTACAAAGATGTTAGAGGTAAAGTTTTAGGGAAGTCTATTCTAAAATATCACTTTGGTGTATTACAAATTCCGCCTCTGGGCAAGCCTTCCTCTAATCTTTCTCTGAATAGGTTAGATAATCAGCTTGAAGAGTCCTTAAGATGTCAGAATTTATTTTGTTTTTCCATCATTGCCTTTGCCAAGATTAACAATTTCAAACTTTCATACTTGCTAACTATGCATAATGCATTTCCAGATGTGAACACTTGTTTAATCCAGCAAATTCTGTTCCAAAAGTAAGATTTCTACTTAAAGAAACCTGGAGTTCATACAACCTAAACTCCAATAATTTGGCACTAGTTACTATCTCTCTGTCAAGCTGTACTAAAAACCTGATACAATGAGAGTTTCCACCTTGGAAAAATCATGTTTCCAGTATCCCTTTTTCATCAACTCTATTAACTTGTACATCTGTAACAGATATGTCTTCTTCCTCGTTTTCCAGCTGTTGGCATCCTCACTGAGGATCCTGAGGCATTTTTAAAATCAATATTCAGCTCTGTAGTAAACCAAATATTAATTTCCCTCTGTAGGAAAGGAAGAAGAGATACCTTCATTGTATCACTCTAGCAGCACCTATTTTTCTCTTTACTCATCATAAAGTCTGTAAAACTGTAGACTTCTGTCTTGTATCTCACGTAGTGAACACTCCATGTGTAGTGAATCCATGAATTTTTAACTGTATGTAGAGAAGTTAGTCCAAAGGGGGACCTAACAGTATGTGGATTTTAGAAATACGACCAAAATAGATATTTTCATAAAAATCAAATAATAAATGTGTTAATTTACCACGTTGATACTCTGTCTCTTTCCTCTCCTCTAAAATTCCCACTATTTTTGCTCCTGCATCTCTCCGTACACTTCTATTATTTTGTGAGCTATCTACGTAACGCTGATTTTGTATCTGTGACCAGAGTTTATGTTGCTGATAAAACAAACAAACAAAGAAACAAAAAAACCCCAAATCCAAATCCCCACGATGTGCGAAAAAAGCTGTATGGTTCTATAATACAAAACATTGGAAAACCAGATTTACACGGAGTAATTTAAAGTTTCCATTCCTAGACATGGAGGGAGACAGAGAGAGAGTACCAGGAAACAGAGATGGAGGGAGGATTGTTTTCATTTATGGTTTGAAAGCATTTCTATTTAAACTTGTCCACACAGAGGGTCTGTTGCATAGAAAGAGATTCATTTACATGAAGTGCTAAGGGTGTGAGCCCCTAAGCAAATCAGCTCTTGGTGTTCCGGCGCTAACGATACCGTCCATCACGGCTCAGCCTTAGGTAGGAAGGTACTGAGGCCCAAATGAAGCTGACAATTTTTTATTGCGGTGACCCCAGCACCAGGCAAATATTGTAGAACATCTTGTGCCAGCAGCCAAAGTGATTTACATATATTTTTTTTTCTTCTCTCTGAACAGAGTGGACAGCTGGTGAATCCTTACGCCTATTAATCTTTCAGTACGTAATCATCTCTTGGTATGTAGCAACTATTTTTCAATCTTTGGGGCATCAACTGACGTAATGAATAATTCTGTTGTATTCTTGCAGGACTGATGGGCATTATGGAGCAACACATTAGGTTTGAGGGTGAAGAGAAGGAGGGAGAGGAGAAATGCTGGCATAAGGCAAACAGCCTATTATTGCCTTTTCATTGCAGCAGACAAAAAGAATTCTTTCTAATCTGCTCCTCAGGGGATCACCATAAAACTCCGACCATCTATATATATTTTGTGTGTGTGTGCACGCATGTGAGTATCTGTGTTAAACCTTCTTGCTGTCAGGTAGGATTTTTAGTACTTCCAAGCTCTCGGTGTCTCTAGTCTTAAACTAAATTGGTGAAGCTATAAAAGTTTTAATCTCTCTTGGCCCAGAACCTGAAATTTCTGTGCCAGCTGCACAGAGCAAGACGTGTCAGTATGTAGAACAGAATATAAGACACCATGTGTGGTTGAACAATGAACTCAGATACCCAGTCTTGTGCAAGAATGGAAAGGGGATGAATACCTTAATAATTTGATCAGGTCTAAACTGAAAGGAAGATGTATATTTGATGGAAAATTTGGGCAGAGAAATGTATGGGATTATGTTCTGATATGAGATTTTAGAAATTTCTTATTAATATGTTTAAAATTAGAATTCTTATAATTATTCATAACAAAGCACATTGGTCTAGAAAGTAGCAATAGCAGGATGAGAAAAAGGCTGGATAAATTTTCTGTGTTAAAAAGGGATCCTTACTGCAATAGTTTCTTCTTCCCTTTAATTCTGAGGACTCCTTAGGGCTGTTAAATAGTCTTTCATGATCCCTCCCAATGATCCCTCCTGCACTCTCCAAATACCATGCATGGAGGATTGCAGTCTCCTGCAAATGCTGTGTCTCTTGGCATAGCATCAGTTCTCTTGAAATTCCTGTTCTACCTCTGATGGGTTGTGTTGTGCATACACCATAGATCAATGTAGAGCAGACTGAAGCAAAATTTGCAGATTACGCATTGATCTGGCTCAACACCCTTTTGAGGCACCACCTCTCGTCGTTACTCTGCCCCTCTTCTCCTTTACATTTTCTTTTGCTGCCTCTCCTTATTGCAATGTACATAATTTACCTTTGAGTGAAGCCTTTGAGTCTATGACAGACAAACATGATAGAGAGAAGGCACACATTTCATTTTTACAAATAAAACCAAACCAAAACAAAGCAAAAATATCAGTCACTGAACAGGAAATAAGGCTGGACTCAACACAGGAATGAAGATTTTTCTTAGCAGTGAGTGCATTAAATAATACTCCTTGCTGTGTGCTGCCAAAAAGAATACAGAGAAAAAAATCCAGTGTTCAAAGAAAATTCTGTCATTAAAGTTCATGGGTATTCTATCAATTTGATGCAGGTATTATTATTATTATTATGCTCTAGCTTAGATAATTTGTTAGTCTAAAAAAAGAGGAACACAAGCAGTATAAATCATTTACTCTATTGCAAAAGAGAGATGCTTCTGCAGAATGGGATGCTAAGAACTCCTCAAGGGGTCACCCCATAGAATGCTGATGAACTCTTTCCCAGATCCCCCTCTAAACATACACAATACACTGGCATATAATTAAATAAGTATTCTTTGATTATCAGTCAAAGACTCATTGTGAATGGTACCAACCCCTTTGGAAGGCACCCAGCCTACTTCCAATTAAAAACTACCTGACCATAAATAATAAAAGCATATTACATACACAATAAATAATGGTTCTTAAAATAATGTATTTCAGGAGATATATTTTAAGGACACCATATGTGTTCCCTGTATAATGAGCTCTTCCCTCTATCAGTCCAACCAGCAGCCTCTCAAATCTCGAGAGTTGAAAAGATTAATTTTTTGGTTTAATTTTTTTTCCCCCAAACAATAACCAGTTTTTTTTCTTTCTCCATTTTTAAATTAAATTATCTGTTTTCTGCATTCTATCCCCTTCACAGTAAAGAAAAATCTGTAATTTAAAAATAAATTTTCAGAAAAGAAGGAGAGAAGATAATAATTTTTGGAGATGCAGTCTTAACATATGTATGAGGATGTTCATATGGAATATGTATGTCTGTGACATACATCTGAGTGTTTGTTATTATGTTTTTGTACATGCACATTAGTACATATGTGTATATAAATATACACTTAATGCAGACATAATGCTAAAATTAGCTTCAGATATTAATGACACACTGAATAGGAAAACTTTTTATGAATATCTTATTTTTTTTAATATAATGTTGAGTGTTCAAAACAAGACATTATATGATTATTGTCCTTAAAGCATGGAACTACTGAAAAAAATAAGAATGGCATTCTTCCATACAGGAACTGGAAAGACTTTTTCCACACTGGTTACAGTCAAAGTCCTACTGCATAATGAGTCAAACTCTCAGTTTCATAGGAAAACATTAATTCTTACATTCTGAAATTTTTTCTGCCTAGACCTTTCCTCACAGAGATATCTATATGTGCATGCACACAAACATAAACATATATACATTATATGTCCACATTCAAAGCCCTAAAAATGTTTTACAAATTATGCAGAAAAGAAACTAAGGATCAAACCCTGCCATATATAACATCCAGAACTCAAATATATTTTAAACAGAAAATAGAAATAATAAAGCTGCCATTCCCAGTTGGAAGGGGAACATGAACATTGCTCAAAGGACACTGTAGCAGGTAACAGCATTTATGTTTTCACTTTTGGAAAGTCTCATACACGACTTCAGGCTATCGGGACCATGGCTGTTACTAGGATCCACACTACAGGTTATTCCATAACTGTCTACTTGAGAGGTTTCACGGCTTTCTGTGCTGCAAAACCAAAAAAAAACTGCAGAAAACTATTAAGAGAAATGGAACTGAAGATTATCAGGAAAGGGTCACAGCAAGGATGCACCAGTGAAAGCCACAAACACTGGAGCTAAAGCAGTCTGGTTTCCAGTAAATGTGTGCATTTTTTGTTTGATTGACTTTTTGCTGAATTATGTTATTCCCCCCCCTCCCCCCCCGGAAAATGTTGAAACTGTCTGCCTTGATGGTTTATTGGCATTTGAGAGGATGAGGACTTTGAATTGTTTTGATTGTGAGAAGGGTCATATTTGACTTCCACAATGAAGACCTCACAAGGTAAAAATATGCTTATAGTCCTATCTAGCTACAGCAACTATCTTATCTGCTTTCTCTATTATTATTATTATTATTCAAATCTGTGAGTACATAATTATCTTGAGACCATCACTCCTCAGCTCCACTGGGTTTAAAACAGCCAAGAAGTTCAGGAAGATATTATGGGAGACCCAGATACACCTACAGACCAATTGATCATGTTGCCTTATTCCCACAGGAAACCAGCCTACACATAATTATAATTTATTGCAAAAGAGACTGGAACCCCCATGTCCCACAGATAAGTATCTAGGCCATGGAAATGTGCCTCTGTGCCTGCCTGCATCTTCTGACCATCTGCCTCTCTTTGTCTATTTCTCTCGTAATCCAGCTTCCATATAAACTTGAATAATTCCAACTACAAATACTAAAAAGGAAAACAGTTTCATAACACTATACATTCTTTTACTTAATGGTGGAAGTTTTAGGTCTCAGTATACCCTAAGGAGGAGAGGGAATTCGATACTAAATCTTTTGTAAATGTGTAACCCCACTGTATCAGAAGGAGCATCTACTCTGTAAATGCCTGTACACATTCAGTTTTCTTTCAGCTTTTTAAAAAACTCTTGAGAGATGTTTCCCGGAAGTAGCATAGGGGTGAGATCTCAAAATAGATGAGGGGTCCAGTACAACTGGACACAGTTGTATTTGTATTACTCTTTCCCCTGCATTAAAAATGCTGTGTATTTAATGGGAGGCATAACTGCGCCAGGAAAAAGCAAAGGGACACTGAGGACAGAAGCACATTTGAAACCACCCTTCTCTTTTAGTATCTGAGCCCTTTGTTTAAAAAACCATCTCTGGAATCATGGTCTGCAGGGTTTAAACTACCTTTTTGAATTTAGCCATGCATAGTATACCTTTGTGCTTTGCTTTGCTAATGCTGTTATTTGGGGAAGAGGAGGGCAAGATGGTGTAGTAAGCATTTGATGCAACATCCAGTCATTACAGTACCTGTACAGAAACAGAAACATAAACACAAACATATGGGCTTAGCTCAGATCTCAGCTTCTGTGGATCAAACTCCTTATCCGTGAGGAAACTGGCTTAAAGGAGGAACAGTTTAGAAGGGCATGCAGTGATGGGACAAGAGGAAATGGCTTTAAAAAGAAAGGGTAGCTTTAGGTCAGACATTGGGAAGAGATTCCTCCCTGTGAGGGTGGTGAGGCCCTGGCACAAGTTGCCCAGAGAAGCTGTGGCTGCCCCATCCCTGGAGGTGTTCAAGGCAAGGTTGGATGGGGCTTGGAGCAACCTGGGATAGTGGAAGGTGTTGGAAAAAAATTGTCTTTAGTATCCCTTCCAACTCAAACCATCCCCTGGTTCTATGAGATGTACAAACAAAAAACAACAGCTGTGACCATGCCATACACCTCTCCAGATGAAGTGGTGGCATTACTCAGCAGGAACCATGGAAGGACACACTGGACACTGTGACTTAGGAGAGAGCTATTTCAGGGATATCTGGATTTAGGAGAAAGTCTGTATTTTAATCATCCCAAATAGTGAATTAAAATCCTTTGTTCAGGGGCCATTACATGTGTCCTCTAGAGAGCTCAGTGAGCTGGCAGCAGATCCCCACTGACCTTTCATTGAGATCTTCCATGAGAGGTGCATCACGATCATTTTACTTGGTGAAGGAGAACATCTGCTGTAGACATTTTTCACCTTCCCACAATATAATGATGCAGAAGAAGGTCTTTACTTTGTCACTGGTTTCACACGTCAGGCCCCTGTACTTGTGACCACCTACCAACAAGATCCCAAAACAAACCCAGAAATTTTAGAGAAAATTGCCCTATCCCTCACTCAGGTATCGTGGTCTGCTTTATAAAACTTGTACACATCATCACTATGATTATTGGATCCAACCAGAAAGACAATCTCCTCTGGCTTCAAAGAATCTTGTGTTTCAGACTGATAATATTACTTTTGATGCCCATTTTCCTTCACCTCCAAACTTCTGGATTAACCAGGATTCCTGCAGCCACATAAAAATTACCACTGCTTAGACCTGGAGGCAATCTTTGTATTAGAAGTATCTAGAAAATTTCTGTTTAAACAGAAAGGACATATTGGTTATCCCCTATAAAATCTCTATAGTTTCATGGGAATTGATTCCATAAATGCTTATGCCTTCAGATGAATAACAAAGTAGTTACAGAAGCAGTAACAGAAGAACTGAAACAAATTTTTTAATGTTTTGAAATTTGTCTTGGTTTTGTTTCTTCATTATCATTCTAATTTCAAAGAGGAAATTTGTAATTTTTTATTTTGTTTTACCGTCTCAGGAAAATCGCTGCTAGTATCAGAATATTTTACTTGTGTCATTTTTAACAACTCTCTGTAGAATATAAGAAGCCAGAAAACTGTTTTTTATTCATTAATAAATCTCTGTTGTTTGTTGTTTTAAGAGAAAATAGGAAAGGAGATGGGGAAAATGGACCATGAGCAAGTCTCAGGTAGCACATGATGCCAGGAATCTTTCTAATCATTTGTTTTCACAGTTCTGTGGGTTACTGCTACCCTATGAATTACCTCACATTGCTCAATTTTTTTTCACTATCGCAGACAACGGTTTCAGTTGAAGTGAGCTGGAATCAATTTTAAAATGGAGGACTGTTCACTCAGAGAGGGAATGTTCTTTGGTTGCAACCAGACAGCCACGTATTGAGTGACACAAGTTTCTGTGGCCCAACCTCCACATACCAAAACTGTGAAATGAATTTGGGCATGTGTCACAAGGCAAATAACCAAGGACCTAACCAAGAAAAAACTCTAAACCAATAACAACAACAAAACGGTTTGGGTTTTTCTTTTTGCTTTCTACTACTTCATCTCTCTGTTCTATAAGAGTTGATGTGATACTTTTCAATCAATACAATAGGAAATGAAACAACTGGAGTAAGAAACTTGTGATTTACTGTGATATATAATAATGTGGCACAGGGACAGTTTAAAAGAAAAGGCTAAGCAGAATCTACTGCTGAATAAACTTTTACTAGAGAACATTGATTTGTTAGTTACTTCTTTTTGAGAAGAAGAAGTTGTAAGAAGACTCATATCGGCCTCCACCCTTGGCTTTTGGAGCTACTGTTGTTGTCTGAGCCTTTGGTTCTCGTCTAAGCCACACTGCAGGCATGTCTGTGCCCCAGTCCTCTGAAATGCTGACCCTGATCTGCTGACTAGGCTTCTTGGCTTAGCCTCAGACCTCTTTCATCACTATACCCCAGTCTGGGATTTGCTGCCTGTGGCTGGCCCTGGTTACCACCACTAGACCTGCTCTTCACGCTGTCAGCCTCATCCCTGGTTCATCTTCCCCTGCTTTTGTTGCTCCTTGATGATATAAAAATACTGTTTTGCCATCTTCCTAAGAAAAATACAAAGGAGCTAGAAGGACTGAAATCTACAGGACTCAGAAAAAAATCTAGAATCCACCTTTTTTCCAAACCCAATTTGTTATTCTTAGTAGAAGTATCCACTTACACACAAATACATAATGACGTTGTACTGTGAGGTTTCCACTGTCCCCCAAAGTCCTAGACCTTAAAGAGGTGAATTTCTTGCTGAAGATGCTGTTCTCTATTTTGTCAAGGGAAGTGTCAAGTTAGGAAGGCTGAATAAAATTAATGGCATTTCTATATGATCCATGGGTCATTTTAGGAGGGTTCTTCTGTTGATGGTGGAAATCTGTGAGTCTGTGATCCCCATCACTTCTGTCCATTGGAGAACTTTAGAAGAAGATTTCGCTTTCAGAACTTTTTGCACACAACTAACTTTCTTTTTCTCTATCAAATCCTTTTGCTATGGTCTGGTCAGTGCACACAGTGCTCTAGCTTGGGGTTGATGTTATGTTGTTGTAGGACCTAGAAGATAAAAAATCCCTCTGGTATCTTCACAAAGTGAAGCTGATGAAAAATCAGAAGATACGGTTAAGCAGGTCTGGTGGAAACCAGGTGGTATGAATCCTTTATTTCTGGATTCAGACAGTATATATTGGAAATAACATCTCCCCAATACCTATGGGACTTGTTTTTTTTCTATAGATCAAAAATCTTATTCTGTATATTTTGTATGGCATGTAAGGCTGACTTAAAGTCAGCTGTCCTTAAAGTTAATTTATGCTCCAGCTACTTCCAGTGTTGAAAAAGCTCTATTTCTCCATGTTCAGTGGTTATCCAACTTGACCCTGAAAATCATACTGAATATGGCATGGCAACAACAAATATGTTTCTGTTTTAACAGAAACCTTCTATATGACATCAGAAATTACATTTATTCCTTCTGTGACTAAATCCCTTAAATGTTCTTATCCCTCATGAGTGCTCAAATATGGTGACAACAGAACCCTGGACCCTGTTATTACCATAGATTGATGCGTAAGAGTATTTTTCCCCTCAGTAAGCAGGAACCTTTGCACTAATTGTCATTGGAATGATTGCTTTTGCTTTCTGTATTTATCTATCTTCAGTGCCATGGGGTGCAGGACCCAGTGAAATGATGGCTCTCTAGTACAAAACAAGTGGGCAACAAGGGCGGCGTCATCAGCATAAAGCAGCTCCTAGTTTAATTACCTAGGTAGCTTCATCTCTTCGGATGGTAAGATTGACGGGGAGATAGACAACAGGTTAGCAAAGACACATAGTGCTTTCAGAAAGCTTCACGAAAGAGTTTGGAGAAACAAACACCTAAAGAAAAGTACCAAGATCAGTGTTTACAGAGCCATTGTGCTGTCTACTCTCTTATACGGATCTGAATCATGGGTCATCTACCGCCACCACCTGCATCTCCTAGAACGCTTCCATCAACGCTGTCTCTGTACAATCCTAAACATCCACTGGTCAGATTATGTGACCAATACATCTGTTCTTGAACAAGCAGCAGTCACAAGTATAGAGGCCATGTTACTGAGAACACAGCTGCGATGGGCAGGGCACGTCTCCAGGATGAAGGACCACCGCCTCCTTAAGATCTTGCTTTATGGTGAACTTGCCACCGGCTGCCACAAGAGAGGAACCCCAAAGAAAAGGTATAAGGACTCCCTGAAACAACATCTCAGCCTTGGCCATATTGATCACCATAACTGGTCTACTCTGGCCTCCAATCCGGAGACCTGGAGACACACCATCTATAACACTGCTGATGCTTTTGAGAAAGCACGCAGGATCACCCTTGAGGAGAAAAGACAACGCAGAAAGAATCGTGTCTTACAGAATATACCACCTAAGGAGTCTTTCTGCTGTGCCTTTTGCAATCGGACATGCCTATCTCACATTGGCCTTTTTAGCCACCAACACGCTTGCAACAAACGTGGGTAGAGCCCTTCCCAAATCTTCATTCGTGAAACCTAGCCATGAATTAGTACAAAACACTTAGTCCTTTCCCTAAATGTCAGGGGAGACTCCAAGATGTTGTTCTTGATATTTTACACCATTTGTTTCTCCTCAGCCCTGGAGCCTTGTGACTCTGTAGCATTAGTGGGGATCGAGACTTTCCAGGGGAGGATGGGAACTGAGGTTGGCACAAAGTGTGTGATTGGCACCAGTGATGAATTCTTATTCTGTCGAGATTTTTAGGCATGACAGTTATTGGTGAGCCAATCCGAAATAATCCCATTCAAACCTGTCAGATTTGTTACAAAGTGATATGTTCCTGAAGATCCTTGCCAGAATAATGATTGATGCCTGGTGCCAATCAGTGCTGAGACTCAGTCACTTCTTGTTGTCATTTAACTACGGCTACACAGAGCATTCAGCAGAATGAAGGGGTATATTTGATGCTTAATGAATAAGGTTATCTACAGTTGCTCATTTAATAGGTGTACACCTTTGTTCACTTGGAAGGCAATCCCAGGCAAATCACTTCACTGCCTTGTGTTTCAATCAATCCATTGCCTGAGTAACAGTAATAAAAACAAGCAGATCACCCCCCCATACAGATACACAAAAAGCAAAAGCAAAACCAAAACAACCAAGCTCACCCAAAAACCAGTCAGCATTTGAGCTATTACTTATAAGGGAAGTTAAATTAAATTAAATTAATTAAATTAAATAAATTACTTATAAGGGAAATATGAGAATATTTCTCATATTCTAGTATGTTACCAAAATGCCTCTTAGCTTCAGCAACTGTATATTACTCCACAGATGGCATCAAGTTGTCTTTGCAGAAGGATTATTTGATTTTATGTTATATTATTTTACATTTTTTGTCACTTGCAATTGGACATAATTAATGGATAAGGAATTTTATTTTGACACTCTTTTGCTTAACTTTATCATACACATGGGATGCTATGTTTCTGTAGATCACTCTTCTCCAGTGAAATATTAAATTTTAGGAAAACACCTAAATCTCACAAGTGAAAATGGGATATCAGTGCATACTTATATTTAAGCCTGTGCTCAAAAACTTTCTGAATGGGGAAAACACTCAAAAAAAAAAAAAAAGGAAAAAAGGAAAAGTTGATGTACATCACACCCAAGATGCATAGGTACATATGTTAAGGGATTATAAATTGGTCAAAAAGTGTGGGTAGGAGGACATCATCAAAGGTTGGTATAGTCAATAAAGGTCCCAGTAGTTTACCATAAACTTCAGTCTTAGTGTATTAATTAAAAATTCCCAGAGACTCAAGACATAGGAATTATATTGATGCAATTTTTCTCTTTTATGCAAAGAGAAACTCACCTGATAATACTAATAATGGCACACATAGCACTTTACATTCGCAAAGTGCTGTACCAACAACACACAAACTACACTCTTGTTTGTATTATTTCTTTTTCTGCTGTTACAGGATGGGTCTTAGAGGATGAGGAAGAGGGAAAAACTTCCCCTGCTGTTACTGCACTGTAGACAGGGCTCCCTCCAAACTAATCTTTCCTTTGGGTTCCTTCGGTGTCAGGTTCTTCAACTTTTATGCCTTTTCGACATTAATAAAGAAAACAGCAAACCAACCAACCAACCAAAGAAACCCAAAACCCAAACCAAACCCCGAAAACAGCAACAACTCCCCAAACCTTCTTTTCTTGATTCATATTTATCTTAAGCAGCATCAGTGCAATGTTTGGACTGGGTATCAATCAATTCTGTAGGTCCTTGCAAGCTGTAGTTAAAATATTCCAAGCACTTAGCATCAGCACAATTTTATACTCACCTGAGACAAAATAAATGACACACAACTTGTTTTTTAAGCAAGTTTAACAACATTTAACAGCAGGGGAGTGAATTATAAAGTTTTCTGAGAAGTACATTAAGACCTCCCAACAGACACCAAGATACCACTTCACAAGTCTCACCCCGAAAGAGTCAGCTTTTCTCAATATGTATTATTCCACTTATCAAAAACTGGTGACCATACCAATCTTGTTAAACACTTTACACTCAGCATTAACTTCAGATAATTCCCTCCTCTATTTCTGCATTACAGCATATTAAACCAGTTCTCTCTTTCTCTTGGAACATGAACTAAGAAGCTCTACAACTTCTTCCACCCATGTCAGGAGAGAAGAGAATAACTTTGTGTTCTATTTATTTCCTCTTTTCATTAAAAATCTCAAAGCTTTTCAGTCCTCACTGACATGAAGTCATATCCAAACTAGGTTCCAGAATACTGAGTATCTCAGTTTCCAAAATCTCCTGTGAATGTGGTCAATATCCTACAGCATCAGACTCTGCTCAGGAGCTGCAAGGAGCCTTTGAAACTACTCTTTCTCTCACTTCATAGTGCTCTGATATTTCCTAAACTTGTTTACTTTGTTGAAATAAATACTAGTATTTTTTTTTCTTCCCTAAATTCTGCTATTTACTTCCTAATCTTCGTCTAGGTCTAATAAAGGCCCCTTTTACTCACAGAGTTCAGCTGACAAAGTCCAGCTCCAACAGATCAGTCAGTAAGCTGTGCCTACATTCAGCTCCATCCTGACAGAAATGTACACATTATATTACCAAACTCTAATCTGCATTAACCAGAAGCATGACTTGTGTCTTCCTTCATAAGAAGGCTTTTTTTGTCATCTTTTAAAAACCATTTGACCAAGTCCACATGAGTAACTTCTGCATTATTCTGCTACCTTTTTTCAGAGTCATGCAGCTTGCCAATTAAATCATTTGAAGTTGTAAGTTATTGTGCTGTGTGTGATAGTCACGTAGGTGTATACAGAACGTGCTGCATTTAATCTTCAGTGGATGGAAAATTGCTGGCACTGTGAATTTTGCCACCTTTTGCTTCTGCCTCCCCCCCCTTTCCCCATTTTGCAAATGGTTTTAGAATCTAAATGCAAACACATTAAGTACAAAGAATGAATTTGGCATTTAAATTAATGGTTTCATGTCAGACACAGTACAGGTTTTGTTTGTTGAGGGAAAAAGCTAAAACATGCATTAAATTTACTGAATGGCTTCAGGTGACTGACCGGCACATTTTATCCACAGGATGAGATGCAAAATCAAAACTCAGTTTGTGAGATGGCTGGCTGACTTTCAGTTCTGCCTTTTTTGCTTTTTCCCTTTTTTTTTTTTTTTTTTTTTGCCTCAAAGTGTCTTTACCCATGAACCAGTAGAGTTCCTTCCATTGCAAACTATCAAGTTTTACACTGCAAGTTTTCAATGGCAGCCAGTCCGAAGGACTGCATATATCTACCCCCAGACAGTTGTGTTATGGAGCTAAAGGAACTGCATCTAAATTCATGAGCCGATAAAAAGTAATCTGGCTAAAGTCTTTTTTATACCAGAATATACACTGATAATCACACCCCCTTGAATTACAAATGTTCCATAACCATTCAAACTGGTACCGAGTTACTGACATTATTTGAAGTAACGACATAATAAAATACACTTTAAAAGACAAATCCGTAACTTACTTACTTCTCACTTAAAAAAATGTTTCAGAATTCTTTTGAGATCGTAATTGATGGGATACTGGATTTCGCAGACCATCAAAAACTTGAATAAGTTTTAATAAACCAGAAAAATTAAAGTCACTTTAGCTTACTAGTTAGCTTTAGAATTTTTTTTATTATTATGATTTCTTATGTTTTACCCCTATTTTTTTAATCTTCCTTCTCAGTTCTCTCTCTCTCCACCTTATATTTTAAAATTTCAACTAAAAATTAATTAAAAACTATGTTGACCTGCGGCTTTATCTCACCAACAAAAGTATGGATTTTTCTCTTCTCTTCAGAGACAACAGAGATATCTGCATTCTCAACTTGATATTTTTATGGGGAAGTACACTGAAACGAGACATATGATGCACCAGTTAAGACAGTACATCTAACTTGCTTCATAATGGTATGACTATCTACTCGTTTGTGCTATACAAAACAGTGATAATTAATAAGGTTACTCAGCATAAGATCTTGAAGGAATGTTCAGAGTCCATCTGTCTTTCTAACTGTCATCCACTGTATACCAGCTGAGATATCAGGGAAGTCAAAGTCATGTCTCTGTCTCTCCCTTCCTTCCACAACAGGAGAAAGACAAGTTAATTTAAACCCACTCCCAGCTTTTGTTTTCAAGTAGAAATTAATTTTCTATAGTTAGCTGAACTGGGAAACTCAAACAAACTAATTTTCTAAATGGCTATGGAACTTTCTTCTTGACTGGTAACTTTTCACGTAGTTTTGTGAAAGGACTGAAGAGTAATCATCATCATCATCATGGTTGGGTTTCGCGAACGAAGATTTGGGAAGGCTCTATCCACATTTGTTACAAGCACGCTGGTGGTTTATGAGGCCAATATGAGATAGACATGTCGGATTGCAAAAGGCACAGCAGAAAGACTCCTTAGGTGGTATCTTCTGCAAGACACTGCTCTTTCTGCATTGCCTTTTCTCCTCAAGAGTGATCCTGCGTGTGTTCTCTAAGGAGACAGCTGCATTATAGATGGTGTGTCTCCAGGCCTCCCGATTGGAGGCCAGAGTAGACCAGTTATGGTGATCAATATGGCCAAGGCTGAGATGTTGTTTCAGGGAGTCCTTGTATCTCCTCTTTGGGGCTCCTCTCTTGCGGCAGCCAGTGGCAAGTTCACCATAAAGCAGGATCTTAGGGAGGCGGTGGTCCTTCATCCTGGAGACGTGCCCTGCCCATCACAGCTGTGTTCTCATCAACATGGCCTCGATACTTGTGACTGCTGCTTGTTCTAGAACAGATGTATTGGTCACATAATCAGTCCAGTGGATGTTTAGGATTGAACAGAGACAGTGTTGATGGAAGTGTTCTAGGAGATGCAGGTGGTGGCGGTAGATGACCCATGATTCAGATCCGTATAAGAGAGTAGACAGCACTATGGCTCTGTAAACACTGATCTTGGTGCTTTTCTTCAAGTGCTTATTACGCCAAACTCTTTTGTGGAGTTTTCCAAAAGCACTATATGCCTTTGCTAACCTGTTGTCTCTCTCTTCGTCAATCTTACCATCCGAGATGAGGCTGCCTAGGTAATTAAACTGCTGGACTGATTTGAGTTCTGATTCACCAATGGTGATGTGGGGATGATGGAAGACTTCCTGAGGTGCCGGTTGATAGAGAACTTCTGTCTTCTTTAAACTGACTTCCAGCCCAAAGAGCTCAGCAGCATCTGCAAAGCAGGATGTTAAATGCTGCAGAGCTGCTTCTGTGTGGGCAACAAGGGCGGCGTCATCAGCATAAAGCAGCTCCTGGACAAGATGGTTTAAGGTCTTAGTGTGGGCCTTCAGTTGCCTTGGGTTGAAAAGGCTTCCATCAGTATGATATTGAATGTAGATACCGTCCTGATCATCGAGGTCTGCTGTGACCCTTTGGAGCATTATGCTGAAAAAGACTATGAAAAGAGTTGGAGCAAGAACACAGCCTTGTTTCACACCATTCTTTATTAGAAAGGGCTCAGGGCATCGCCATATCTGACTTGGCCATGCTGATCCTCATGGAGTGAGATGATCATTTTAAGGAACTTGGGGGGACAACCTAAACGTTCCAAAATCTGCCACAGACCTTTTCTGCTCACAGTATCGAAAGCCTTGGTGAGGTCGACAAAGGTTACATAGAGACCTTTGTTCTGTTCCCTACACTTCTCTTGCAGTTGCCTGAGGACAAATACCATGTCTGTGGTACTCCTGTTGGCTCTGAAACCACACTGACTTTCAGGTAGAATTCCTTCTGCAATAACGGGTATGAATCTGTGATCAGCATCATTTTTAAATACTCTTATAGGCTTCCTTGAATCAAAAACTTGGTCTTAAAATAAAGGAGGAAAAATGGTCATTTTCTGAGTGAGTTCATTAGTCTTTTAGCTTTCAAATATGGCAAAAGAAAAGGAATCAAACCATCTTGCCTGGGTGATTGTGAGTCAAAACCAGTAAAACATACGGTTACATATTGCAAGGTATATGTTTTCATTAAAAATAAGACAAAAATAAACAGAAATAGCAGAAGGCTTTTCACCTACCGAAAACAAGACTCAGCACATAATAGTAGTCATGGATAGAAATTTGCATATCTTTTAGCTTAAGATGGTGGAGAAATGATGAAATAAAAGTAGTTTATTTTAGAGTTGCAGGGAAGTTCACAGTCCCTTATGTGAGGCTTCTTATTCCTACAGTGTCCCTAGTGAATTCTGCAAATCTCAGTTGACTTAAGTCTTTTCCTTTAATAACCTCCACACGCTGTAATTGTAAAGCTGAAAGATATTTATTGCAAGATACATGTGATGTAATAACAGCACAGTTCATGGCCTAAATTCTGCGTCTGTAGACAACATTCTTCTCTCGGGGGAGAGAAAAATAGGGAAAAGTAATTTGTATTTACTTGGCAGAATAGGGGATATGTACTTTACAAAATGTCAACAGGTAGTGATTTTGTTGCAATGACTACAAACATCTGATTAGACCAAACAAAAGGCTAATTAAAGGAATTCACCTTAGGACCACTTTTGGCAAACTGACTTGAAGAAGACTTTCAGCTGCCTATCTTTAACACCTAGACTTGTGTTTCCATGCATCTGTGTTCAGCTGCCAAGGTGCAACACTCTGCAGGTTCACGCTTTAAACCTCGATTCTTCCCCCACAATTTGAGTACTCACTGAGCATGAAAGTGAAAGGCCCTTTGAAAATAGAGTGGTGATATGACAGTGGCACAGGACAACTTGCTGATCTGCACCAGTGCTGTACTGCAGTTCCTGTTGTTTCAAGCTGCAAGAGGTGGGTTGACCCTTCCTGGACAAGCAAAGCCACTCTGTCGCTCCCCTCGTTGTCTGAACAGGGGAGAGAAAACATAACAAAAGGCTTGTGGGTCGAGATAAGGACAGGGAGAGATCACTCACCAATTACTCTCACAATCAAAACAGACTCAGTTTAGGTAAAATTATTTAATTTATTACCAAGCAAATCAGGGTAGGGCAATGACTGGTAAAATGAGATGTTGAAAACACCTTTTCCCCACCCCTCGCTTCTTCTCAGACTCAGCTTCACTCATCAGTTCTCTACCACCTCCCTGCCAGCAGCACAGGAAGATGGGGAATAGGACTGTGGTCAGTTCATCACGTGTTGTCTCTGCTGCCCCTTCCTAAGCAGCAATTGGACTCCTCACACCCTTTCCCTGCTCTAGCATGGGGTCTCTCCCATGGGGATCATAACTGCTTCATAGTGAGTGCTTTCATAGGGTCAGTCCTTTAGGAACAGGCTGCTCCAGTGTGGGTCTCCCAAAGGGTCACAAGTCCTGCCAGCAAACCTGCTCTAGTGAGGGCTCCTCTCTCCAGAGGTCACAAGTCCTGCCAGGAGCCTGCTCCAGCACAGGCTTTCTGCAGGGTTGTGGTCTCCTTTGGGTATCCCTCTGCTCCATCAGCTGCAGGTGGATCTCTGCTCCCCCATGGTCCTCCATGGGCTGCAGGGACACAGCTGCCCCAGCATAGGCTGCACCTCGGGCTGCAGGGGAATCTCTGCTCCAGTACCTGGAGCTCCTCCTGCCCCTCCCTCTGCACTGACCTGGGTGTCTGCAGGGTCATTTCTGTCAGACATTTTCACTTTTCTCTCTGGCTGTAGTTGCCCCCCATTGCACAGGGTTTTTTTCCCCCTCCTTAAAAACATTATTCTAGAGGAGTTAATGCTGTCACTGGTGGTTTCAGCCTTGACCAGAGGCTGGTCCGTTCTGGAACCAGCTGGCATTGGCTCCATTGGACATGGGGAAAGCTTCCAGGAGCTCCTCAGAGCTCCTCACATTCCTATGGCCCCTGTGCTACCAAAACTTTGCCATGCAAATCCAGTACACTGGTGGTCCATCTAGTGGCTGTTCACAAGGTACTTCAAACAAAGACACCAAAAATCCTATAACTGGCAGTGAATGAATAATCTGCCTTTTCAGAGCTGCTGCTCTTTTCTGCCCAAGACACAGAGTTGGACTCTACCCTAAAGAATTGTACTGATCCATAAAGGACTTGTGTCTATTACCTGATATAGACACTTGTGTCTTTCACCTGATATACCTTTAACACTTCCACCTGCCTTTTATTTTTTTCTTCATGTTATTTCCCCTTTTTAATCAGGGAACACATCTTATTTCATGAACAGGAAGAAAGGTAAATGTTAATTCCATCGAATTTTAGGCTCTCAGCTAAGACAGTTTATTTAGTACCTTAGTCTATTTAGATAACCAAAAGAGAAAACACACAATTTACTCTGCTTAAATCTGAATCACCCTGGAGGTACTTGTAGCCTTCCAGCAGATAAAAGAAAAGGAGTAGAGAGTAATTTATCTAAAGTATTCTACCCTAAACACCTCAGTTGTAAGCTTAAAGTTTGGTCCAACCTGTGTCTTCACACTCACAATACCACCTGTAAATCGTCTCTTACCTCTCTCAAACAACTGTTTCTATTCAGCCGTTTCATTTACAGGGTGGTCTCATTGCTGTCTGGACACCACATTTTGTTCTATGGGCCAGATCTTGCTGAAATACCATGATGCAGCTCAGTGCGGGAGTCTACACAAAAATAAAAATAGGTTGGTAGTAAGAGAAAACAGCATGATGCATCATTGACAGAATTATTCTCTCCTCAACTGTAGTAAATTGACAAATAGGTAAACACTTGGTTTTACACAATCCTGGAGACAAAACTGAATTAATTATTAAAGAAGATGGTATCAGTACAACCACTGTTCAGCCAGGCACTTGAATCTTATCCCTTAATAAGATACACCAGGAGCTGGGGGGGGGGGGAGTTGTTTGTTTGTTTTGCTTTTACCACAGTCTATCAGCATAAATACCGCTCCCTTTGTTAGAATCCATCTGCTCTGTTGACAATGTACTCAAATTGCAAGCAAGCATTTAATGGTGTCATGCTGAAGCACAACGGAGTGGATGCTGAGAGAACCTTAGGAGTCACTGAAATGAAAGGGCTTTTCTCTTAATTTCAGTCACCAGAAGACTTTGAACAGAACATGACATCTTAGCCATCTGAGCTTTTTAAACGAGTCTTTGGCAGATACACAATGCTCAGCTCTGTGGTACCTAAATAATTGAGGCTTTGAAACATCAAAGTGCTCACACCTTCAAACACTCAAGTAGCTTTATTTGAAAGATTCTTTTCACAAAAGAAGACTAACTCTGCCATTTGAGATCAATGGTTCTCTGTGGAACACAGTGTCCCCACCTTAGATTGGAAGACATTGATTGTTTACTACATATTGACTAGCAGTGTCCCTGGTGCAGAAGGTTTTTGATTAAATGGATGATTTTGTGATGGTATGGTACAATACAGAATTAGAGATGACATTTGAAAAACGGAAGAAGGGGGTCATTATGTCAAAAACTTGAAATTCACACACATTTCCCTATTTATATGTGCATTTGATTTTATATTTTTATTAAATCTAATTAAATTTAATTTTGGTTTGCTTTGGTTTATTTTATACCCAATAGATAAAAATCTTTCTTGGTAGTATGACACTCAAAATGTTGTTGGTGTGAAAGGCAAAAATATCTCTTGCATTTGGAACTAAGGCTCCATTATTACTTTAATTAATGTTTAACAGTCTAATAAAAGCTTAATCCTTTTTTCTTATTAGTACTTGTACCAATGCACATAGTGAAAATTAGCACAGAAAAGCCCTTTACAGCTAAAATTGTTGTTCAGAAAACTTGCTATCTCTCTCTGCTTTTGTGCTTACTCTGAGTCAGAATGTTGAAAACCTCAGTCCTTCTGAAGAGGAATGTACAAGATGGAGTTAAAAGTCGACTGTGTCCTGGTGCAGAGAGGTGGATGAAGTTTGGTGGGAGACTCCTGCTGTTCTTTAGTTTTCAGCCCACTTAGCCCTTTCATTCCCCCCTTCCTCCATTTTCTTTGCAGGAATTGGTCCCTCTATATCAGTTCCCAGCTAAAGTTTGGAAATATCCCGAAGCCTCTACTAGTCCAAAATAATATAAAAACCTGGTTTTTGTTACACAGTTTTGGCTTCTGTACTCAGTTTAGAGACCCTGTACGGTCAGTTCAGTACAGACCTCTGGTCTTATGTCAACAAAAACTCTAGATACTGTGATAAACCAGGGGAATATTATCATTTTCTATTGTCCTAGTACTTATATGTCCCCATCTTTGAAGCTCAGTTATTAGGCAGCAAATTCTGTAGAGTGAAAGGAAAAAAACTAGACTTCCATTTTAGTATTCTTCTGAAAAAGAAAAGGTTTACAATCCCTTATTTGTCTGTAGGATGGTTTATTTATGTTATCTGTTATTAGGTTTTAAAAACACAATTAATTAATACAATCTTGACAGTAGCTGAAGATCTTTAGCCACTTAGACAAGGACTTTAATCTCTAGACTGCGAAAGCATGTCCTCTTCGTGTGTCTCTGAATCTGTGATTTCCCAAGTTAAACAACTACATGCAGATCAGTACAAGGTAATTAAGTTTATCAACCCTGCCGAGATTTGTGATCCTTTTTGGGCATGAAGTTGACTTGAGATTTTGCTACTCCTTTTAATTTCTCTAGAAAGGTGCTCAGTGCAACAATGGTAATATATAATCCCTTTCTGTTTCATATATAACTGATATTTTATCGGTATTTATTTATACCTATAACTATACAATGCAAATATTTATGTATATAGACTGTCAGACAAATGTAAAATAGTAGAAAAAATTGTCATTTCTTTAACAGTTCATTATTTACATGGATTCAAGAAATTATCAGACAAACATTGAAGGCTATAAGAGCACAGCAGGAAAATGTATACAGACCTGCTTGTTATTCTGGTTTACTTTAGTTATCAGCTTCTGGCAAGTAGTGGAAAGGGGATATTGGCTCAGGTGAACTTCTGGTCTGATCCAGGATGGCCAGTCTCATGGTGTGATGCCTTTTCTCCCTAAACAAAGCAGTGAAGCAAGAAACCCTACAGCAAAACATGGAATACATCTGATTTGATTTCATTTTAAAACTAACATATCTATCACCTGCAAAAATCCAAAGTTTAACAGCAAAAGGATGACATTTTCTCAAATTCTGGATTAAAAGTGAGCTTTTGAACCAACAAAAGTCTTACTGCTTTCCACAAGGTGTTGTGTCACTATAACTATGACAGAAAATAAGTTTCAAGGAATGCTGAAAAGTTATATTAAAAAAAACCAAAGGCAAATGAGGTAGATGATCATGCCATTTATCGCTTTGTTGGTACTTCTTCTGATATCACTGTGACAGCTCCTGTCAGAGAATAGAACAAGGTAGAACTGCAAACCTTCAAGTAAGAGATATAGAAATTTGTCTGGAATAAAACTAGATCACTGAAAAATAATCTTTTACATTTCTGCCAAAAGTCCTATACCTCTGTCCCACTGATGTACAGAAAGAGGAAAAATATGACCTCAATATTGCTTTTTCACCATTGACTCATCCCAGAATTGATACACTCGTGCTGTGGTTGCCCTGAAGTGTAATAGTGTACCATTAAATTCCAGCTGCAATGCCATTATATTGCTATTAGAAAAGACTGCCGAGCAACACAATTTTTCAAATAAATATAAATTGTGAACGGCTGAAATGTGAAATGCCCTCAAGTGCCCAGGAGTAGGATTTTTAAGCGTCCTTTTTCAATGGACAGTTATGATCTCCAGCAAAGGGATGGCTGAGTTTCTCTTTCGATTTTTTAGTGGTAGTCTTAACAGGCCCATACAACAAGGAGCCATACGGAAGTCTGGGCCATGACCTCCGTGTCGCCTGGTGAAGGCACTGAAGTTCTGATGAGTATTACCAGTGAGAAAGTTGCATTTTCGACCTCAAAGAGCCGTTTGAAAACCTGTTGTGACTCTCAGTCCTGCCTGTTTGTCATCCTTTTATTTTGTGCTTGCTTTGTTTGACTTAAACTGGGGCAAAATTCACCTAATTATAACAGATTAACACCAGAAAAGTACACGTCCCTTTACCTAAACAAATGAAACAAACACAAATCTCTATCTTTCATCAGGCTTGTCTCCCTGAAATTCACACTTCTTTGTCAAGAGGATGTTTTTTACACCTACTCAGCTGGAATACAGTACACACTGCATGTTGATAGCCAGCATTTTCACACCCACTTATTCATGCATATGCTAATAGTTTTCTCACTACAACTGCTGTGCTTTGTTCAGGACCCCTTACAGCTGTTTCAAGGATGAACCACCAATCGGACAACTCCTGCGTAATTTACACCTGCTCCCTACCCCGTGGTATTTAGATAACTGAGCATACAAGGTATGTATGACCATCGGCGCTGACCACTGAGACTTAGTGTTCCTTCCTGTCAACTTATAGGTGTAAAACAGATGGGATACCCAGCAGAAATAGTCTGAATAATGTTAGCTGCAAGCGGAACGCTGGAGTACAGCTCCACACAGTCACTGAGCAAAGCTTTGTTCACAATTTCCAACTGTTTTTATGCTAATGTTGACAAATACGCATAGATATAGACGATGCTTTTAATCATCAAGAAATATGAGTTTAATCATCAATTTGTATTTAAATAACTACTTAAAAGAGGGAGAAGCATGGTTTAAATCAGAGATAGGTTCTGCTTAAAGTATAAACCTAATTGTTCAACTAGTATGCCAGACTGCGAGCTACAACTCTAGCAATTGCCACTGCTTTTTATTGCTAATTATGCTGATCTTTGTTCATTTAATACCTTTAAATTAATGATGGGAAAATTTAAAAAAAAAAGGTTAGGCAAACCTGCCAGTGGCAAAGAAGATCTTTTTCTCTGTTAAAACTGCCTTGGGATTTGTGAGAATTTTCTTCATTCCATCACTGCACTGCAGTTTTTGTGGACTTTGACTTAATGACATCTGGGTATTCACTGCAGGATCTGAAGAGATCTGCACAGCGTTAGGTTTCTGTCCTATCTTTGTGCTAGGGGTGGAAGAATCTGCAGTGTTTTCAGGTATCTGCTGCCTGAATACGTGCACGATTTACACAGCAAGTGAGGGAGCCAGGAGAAGAAAATTGGACAAAAAATAAAATAGTGGAATAATAGAATGGTATAATCATTTAGGTTGGAAAAGAACTTTAATATCATCAAGTCCAACTCTAATCATAGAATCACAAAATGGTTTGGGTTGGAAAGGACCTTAAAAACCACCTAGTTCCAGCCCCACCACCATGGTCCTTTCCACTACACCAGGTTGCTCCAATCACCATTCAACTTGGCTCAAAGCCTCATCCGAACTGTTTAGGTTGCTTTTGTCATCCATGGGCATGATTTATCATACCACACTAGCTCAACTTTCTTTCTTATTCTTAATCTGAGCGTATTAAAAGGAAAGACTACACGGGTATTTAAAGAAAAAATCCTCTGTAACACAAGTCTATTCAAGTGGTTTTGACTGATCTATTTGCTTATTTAGTTTCCTCTTTTTTTTTTTTTTTTTTTTTTGCTAAAATGTCATGGGTACTAAAACTGCGTGTGCTGAAACACACTTCCCAGGCTTGAGCAACCACACCTTTCTCAAAAGTAGGAATCATGTTTCAAGACCCACTTTGCATGAAACTGCACTAATTGCTATTAGTAATATTTTTAGCTTCTAATTTTTTTTTGTTGATATATTCTTAGGGTATGATGAATGGCACCTTTAAGTCAGAGTTTATCAGTGACAAGTCCTTCATAATAGCCGTGTAGTTAATGACATTGGAGAAAAAGGGGTTGAGAGTGAGAGTGAGACATAATGGTTTGCTTGGTTTGTTCTGGCTATTAAAATCAGCTGCATCAAATGAGAGTGATATGAATCAGAACTTGTCTCAGATGTTACATTTCAGTCCGAGATTTTTAAAGAATAAGTCGATACACAAGGTAAAAATCTTAGACTTAATTTCAAGCTAATATATTCTTCATTTTTAATTAGAATCTATGTCAGACTGGCCTGCCTTTTTCTCCCTTGCAATATCTCCTCTTAGAATTTTTGTAATATTAGACTTGTGGGGGAAAAAAAATCTTTACATATGAACAGTTAAAAAGAAAAGAAGAATTTTATGTTCATGACCTCATCAGAATGCACAGTGAACCAGGAGGCAACAGTAATCTGTAGTTTGCTCTTAACTGTTGATAAACCGCTGATTAGAAGGGATGCCTGGGATGGAGCTCTTTAATGCCCTCATGAATCAGGTGGATTTTGAAAATCAGGAGAAACTCCATATGGCTCCACATAATGAAATACCTGGAGTTCTCTGCCGTGCTGTGGATACTCTTCACAAAGGGAAAAATTGCACTCTTGCCACTGATATAGATTTTCCTTGGATAACATTTTATTTTATAACAATTTAAGGTACTTACCATCCCTCTAAACAGAGCAGGGGCAAGAAATACAGAGCCATGTAACCATGCCTGCAACCTTCAGTTATGCAAGATACATCTGAGAGTACCTCTGGTATGCAGGCACAGAGGAAAGAGAAATTTCACTTTCAGTTGACCACTGGTTTGGAATATGAGTAAATCACTCATGTTGTGAGAATATCAAACTTTGGAGTTGAATGGTAAAGAGAAAAGAAATAAATCAACGGCTTTGGTTTTGTACACCAGGAAGTTTCATTCAAATTGGAAAATGTTGTGTTTCATTTTCAAGTTACTTAAGACTTTTTTTTCCCCCCTCCTTTTCTTACCCTTTAAAAAGATCAATTTCAAAATGAAAATGACATTTTGAAATGAAACATTCCAGTTCATTCTGAAAATGTTGATATAAAGCATTCTGACATTTCCTAAAACCATTTTCTTTCATGTGTGCATGTGGATATGAAGACTACTTGAAGGATGAGACTTGACCTTATAAATTCATACTTGTTGATAAAACAATACAGGTAGAGGTGTGCATAAAAATGTACTTTTCTCTTGCTAAAAATACTTCAACCAGTTATAAAAAGCCCAGAGGAATAGCTGCTGGATTTAACCAGTTATTGTGAACCATATGAAGCAGAACAACCCTTTGCTGTAGGCCCCAGAGTGTTGCAATCTGAAATAGCCACAGCCCTGCCTCCTTCAAATCAGTTTTCTGTGTTATCATGCAACAGCAAATAGACAAAAAATCAGCAATAAAAAATTATTTTAGGGATCTGGTCTTTGTCCTAGAGATTTCTATTTTAAACACTACTTATACCAGTGGACACAATAGCTCATAAGTACCACTTGAATACAAATGACAAGAAAGAGGGGATCTTCTTGGCCATTCAGCTTTACCAGACCACGTTGACATATCTGGCCATCCCTAGCTGCCCTGATTTCAGCTGGGATAGAGTTAGGTTTCTTTCTAATAGCTGTTTCTGAATTCGTCTGAGAATAATGTTCATAACACACTGATATTTTAGTTGTTGCTCAGCAGTGCTCGTTCTAACTCAAGAACTTTTTCAGTGTCCGTGCTCCTAGTGAGCAGGGGTACAAGGACAGCTGACCCAAACTGGCCAAAGGAATATTTCACACCACAGGATTTCATGCCCAGTATATAAGCAGGGAGAAGCTGGCCAGAGAGGGTGTGCAATTGTGTTGTTCATAACTGGTTTCTCTTGGGTTTTATTCCTCTCTTCCATTTTTATTACTACTATTATTAGTAGCATTAGTAATACTTTATTATTTTTAATTTTTTCCCCTACAATTATGAAGTTGTTATTATCTTAATCCGCAGAATTTACTTTTTCTTTCCAATTCTCCTGTTTACCATGGGGCAGGAGGGAAATGAACCAGCAGCTGCGCAATGCTTAGTTGCTAGCTGGGATTAAACCATTACACCAATATAAAAAAACTTAGTAAAGTATTATACTTGTATTTAAAAGCAAACAGACAAAATCCTTAACCATTTCCCCTTTTGTTCTGAAGTGTCAGCAATTTGTGTGTAACAGCAGGGCTGAGATATGATGAGGTGAAAGGGACTCGGTCTTTGGCCGTAGTGCACATCTGGCCTGAGGACAGGGAAAGAAAACCTTGACTCCTGTTCACACTCAAATTAAACGTCTGTATAGATCAGTTCACGATGGGATAGAAGTTCTCACTTTTCTGAAAGCTTTTGCTGGCCAAAACCAGGTGTGGCCATGTGCAGTTAAGGGATGCCATACAGCTCAGCATAGCTACTATCTCCAAATTTGCAGGAACCTCTTCTGAAAACTTTATTATTAGTGCTGAATTTAATTTCTTGTGATCCCCTTGGCTGTTATGTGGAAGTGGAGAAGAAAGGGAATTTAAACACTGGTATTTTAGTTCTTAAAAACTGTATCACTGTGAAGAGAAGGAAGGGGGCATATGCAAATCTATCTGTATTACTTCCTCTTTCTTACTCGTTCTCTCTTTTTTCTTTTAATTTTAAAAACAAACAACATGTAATTGGTATTAACCCTGATGAAAATTGGGAAGTTTTACAAAAAGCACTGCTAAGCAAAACTGTTTTCGGGCTATAATCTCCCTGTACTTAAAATTTAAGGGATGTAGTGCGGTGCAAAGTTTAAAGAGTAAAACAAGACTCCTCCAAGTATTACATGTCAGGTACATCAAGTATAGAAATTTTTCAGTGTGCTGAAGGATGTGTCACTGCGAAAAAAGCCTCAAACAGCTTTTCTTCCACATAAGAAAGTAGAATAAGACAAAAAACTTCTTTAGAAACTTATTTCCCGGATCAGCTATTCTGATCCAATTGGTAGTAAGAAACAGAGTTTTACAGATTCTAAATTCGAGATGGAAACAAGGTAAAGCACAGTAAAAGAAGATTAAAAAGAAAATGGCTAACAAAAGTAAAAGAAAAAATATTAAAGCCGTATCTAAAGGGAAAAAGAACAAAGTTAATTTTAATGTGACTACAGGTCACATGCTGAAAGCATCAGTTTCTGGATTATTCCTCAAAGTGGAATATCTGTATTAGGTCTATACTGCTCCAGATAACAGAAACCTATCAGGTAAATTAGAAAAAAAATAATTTCTTACCTAAAATCCACTGTAATCTGATATGTGATTTTTTCTGAGGAGAAGAATATGCGTATTACAGTGTCTACCACTTTGACAACTATAAAAATCATGATATAAAATGAGATCAAAAGGGATTTGTATATCTCTTGAATTTGTTTCCGTCTGTGTGTACATTTTGATGATACTGCTATAGAAAAATATGCAAGAATTTAAACCAATTAGTTGATTTCAACAGCAATTGTAGATTAGGTTTAAATTTCCTAAATATAAGTTCCTCATGTTATTTTAGAGCCCTTGGGGTACTTATTAGTCCATGGAAATTTCTGAAAGTCAAAAATGCCTATATAGCTCAGGAAACTACATACCACTGTTTGTATTACAGACTACATGACCACAGAGAACGTTACAGGAAAGCTGTAACAAACTTTGTTAGGGGAAACTTGCACTGTGTTTTCAGTGACCATTTGTTCATTATATCAAACAACACATGTTATGGAGAAAAGGAAGCTGAAGGGACACCTTATCACTCTCTGCAACCACCCGAAAGCAGGCTGGAGCCATCTGGGGATCAATCTCTTTTCACAAGTAATGAGTGACAAGATGAGAAGAAATGGCCTCAAGTTGCACCAGGAAAGATTTAGTTTGGATACTACAAAATATTTCTTCATGGAAAGTGTTGCCAAACGGTGGAACAGTCTTCCCAGTGGAGTGGTAGAGTCACCGTGCCTGGAGGTATCAAAAAAGCATGTAGGTGTGGCACTTGGGGATACGGTGTAGTGGCAGACTTAGTAGTGTTAGGTTTACAGTTGGACTCAATAATCCTAATGGTCTTTTCCATCCTCAGTGATTCTACGATTCTGTGAAAAAAGGGACTTGAAGGGCTCATTTTCAGTGGATTTTATATTATCGATTAACTGATATTTAGACTCCTGAGGCATCGCTTCTCATTGTGCAAAATAAGCATAAAAAACACTACAAGCAATTAATTGCATGGGTTTTGTACTATACTTTGAGATGGCCTATCAGCCCTTTATTAATATTAATGAGAAGAATTGGTACCAAAGATCAGGGATCCATGATAGCTGGAAGAACCTGCAAGGACCCTTCAGCTCTCATGCTTTATTATTTTTTAATCAAAGTGGCTGACTTGAAGGCACAAAATTAAAGAACGGAGTCCTTTATGATTCCACAATGATTCAAATTAAAATGATCTATACTTGCATAATTTCAACGAGCCATTTTGTGCTAGTTAAAAACAGTTAAAAATTGCATAAATGCATGATTTAAGGGCTGCAGCTTTCTAATCTTAATGAAAGCATGGGTTTTTTGTGTATTTC
This sequence comes from Pseudopipra pipra, assembly GCF_036250125.1. Taxonomy (NCBI): domain Eukaryota; kingdom Metazoa; phylum Chordata; class Aves; order Passeriformes; family Pipridae; genus Pseudopipra; species Pseudopipra pipra. The sequence goes on along the minus strand of NC_087581.1, from coordinate 5,287,818 downwards.
TCAACCCGCACATGTGATTAGAATAAATCCACCACAGAAGAGTAAGGAAGGGAGAATATATTTGATGGCAACATTGTGCTAGTAAGTTATCTTGAAAAAAGTTGGGATTTCGGACGAGAGGCAATATTTTTTACTTGTCCAAAAAGACAATTATCTTTTTGTAAGTATATAAAATATCCTGTCTTACTTTTATTTTTATTACAGAAGGGTTTAAATGTCTCATCCAAGCAGCCTTTTCTGGAAGACAATGGCTACATAGTAGTTAGTGACAAACCAAGCTGTGAAGAACTTTTCACAAACAGTATAAAATTATAAAAAGGCAAGACAGAAATGGAAAGGGAAACAATGTGTAGCCTACAGTAGTCCTTCAGGTGAAGAGAAGAATCAGGGCTGGAACCAAAATACAGTGATGCAGTAATAATCAAAGGATCATATTTTCTCTCTAAAAATTGTGTTATTGTAATTTATGTAAATTTACACAATAAGTGAATTTCAGAGAACTGTTTTATAGGGTATTACTACACTAATTGCGTAAAATAAAGAAGAGATCATTAGATTCAGACTCTTTCAGATATCTTGATCCCTGATAAAAAGTACATGACCTGTTAGTACTGACATAACTAGTTAAATGAGGCTTCAGTATCTGTCTAGTCATTGCAGCTCAGAAATCAGTATGATCTGTAAGACTCTCCAAGAATCCAGAAAAATTCTTAAGCCATTTTTTTATGCTGAGATCATTTTTGAGGATATTTTCAGCATATTTGAGGTAAGTTCTGTTTGGACTACCCTTACTGTAGTGGAATTTTAGCAAGCTGTAATTCGTAGGTCCTGTTTGGAGTCATATCAGAGTGCCTTTAACGAATCCTCAAAGAATCACGCTATGGATTGTAATACACAGTTCAAATATCTCCAATCAACCCATAATCTACATATCCTTGATACAGTATAATGGATCATTGGAATACTGTGCATGCAGAAGTCCTAAATCCATGGATCATGAACATGATGGACAGTAACAGTCCCTCCAAAGAGTTTACAATCTATGCTACGTGAATTTAGAAAACAGAATATTTCTACATGCATAGGTCCTCTGCACGCTAAGAAACCTGCCTGAATTTGTGGCGTATGAAAAGCATGAACATTTTAGTAATTATTCTGCAAGGGGAAAAAACTCTCTTTTCAAACATGTATCAGATGTTCACTAGCTGTCAATTTTGTCCCGTTTATCCATGTCAAGAGGTTCTGTGCAGCCTTCCTGATTGTATAACTAGAACTCAAAATCTACAGAGTTGCTTTTATATCAATGTATTACACAAATTTTGTGAATGGAAACAATCATCTGGACCCAGTTTCCCAAATGGGAAATGTGCATAAGAGATTAAAATATTTACAAAGTTCTTGTCATGATTTGTACCAAATACTGTAGTCCTTAATACTTTGGTGCAAAGAAAAGAAAAATTTACACCCAAGTCAACTATTCCTACCTGTTTTTATTAATTGAAAGAGTGTATTGTTTAATTCAGTCCCTACAGTTCAATCAATATTTCTATAAGGATATCTATTTTCATCATCTCTGAGTTCAGTTTTTCACTAGAAACATTTTAACTTTCTTCACTTGCTGAAAAAGGCAAAAGTATGATCTTAAACCTCACCCAGGCTATAGACCAGGGTAAATAACTGTAAATGTGAGTACATTGTGGGGCATCCCAGTTAGTAGCCAAAAGTAGCACATTGTGTGATACCAATCACAGTGTTCCTCTGACATTGACTGCAGAGCCCTTTGGTACTTATATCAACTTGATGAGCTGTTTTTGCTGCAGTGGGTTCTTGTCAGGTTTCTAACTACAGCTAACTTTACCCATAGGAATTTATAGTAGTTGTAATAGACATCACATGAGATGGGGGACAGGGAGAAGGGTAGTGAGCTGATGTAAACTATTTTCTTCAGTATACACTGAAGCTATCTCTCTTCTGTTATACCACTTCATGAATTTATGCCAAGCAAAGCTATATGAAACACCACATCCCACTTCCCAGATAGATTAAAGACACTTCATTTCCATCTGACAGGTGTTACCAACAGTTTACTTACATTTTGTACATTCCTTGATGTGCATATTTCTGTCTGCAGCAGCAAACCCTCTGCAAAACAGTAGGTGACAGAAACACCAAAATGGTCGTGAAGGACTTGTTCTAGTTGGTTTTCTTGCTCTTGATGCTGTGTCTCCTCTGGTTCAGCTGGAACTTCTGAATAAGCTCCTGTGATTTTTCTTTCTGAAATTTGCAAAAGAAATTTGCTCTGGGACTGAGACCATGCGTGTCAGATAACAAATGTATATGGCTGGCATACAATGTACATGGCCCAGAATATAAGGCTTGATAATGGAAAACCTGACAAAATCATAAGTGGTCCTAGTGGGCAATACTACGATACAGCATTATTATGCCAGATTTCCAAAAACGTATATTACTCAAGAACTGAAATTACTGTTTGGCAGCCCAGGAGCTTGTAATGCATTGAATAAACTATAGTTTCTGACTAATATTTGCATGCCTGTCTAAGAATATGTAAATGTGACAGTTTCCCTCCTGGAAAAACTAAAATCCCTAATGAATTGAAGGGCCAAACATGCAAATAAACCTCATGATTCACACATGTGTCTCTCATTTAATTTCTCAAAATGTATTTTGCATTTTGATTACTCTACAAAATGCAGCATGGAGGGCAGAGCAGTGAGAAAAATAGAAGTGTGTGTGCAACATATTTTTCATATCAAACAATGTGATTTACTTTAATCATTTCAGGAGTAACAAATAACTGCAAGTGCATGATTCGAATGCCTTCCAGGGGTATGTAGTCAAGTTAAAAAAAAAAAAAAAGTGATGCTGTATATACATGCACTTTATAGGCTGTAAGCCTGATTTTTCTCTCAATCACTCTGTCATTCCTCTAGTATAATACTAGTTTTGACTTTAACCAAATTGTACTTGGTTTTTACATATGTCAGTGAGAGGAGAATCTCGTCTCAGATGCCTCTGCTATGACAGAACTGAAGTAGTTCTGGTTGGTTATGTATATATTGTTGGACAAAAAATTCAGAATTATTTATTTAGACCCTCAGATACAATCAGCTATGCAAAAACTCTCCAAGTAGGAGGAATTTCACCCAGGAAATGTCCCTCATTGCATCCCTGAAAGATGTACGGGACTTTGCATTAAGCTTCCCCAAACTCCTACAGGTGTAAGCAGAAAGTATTTAACTGTCACTTGTCCTTCTTCCCAAGGTTAGTGAAGACAAAGGGCAGTGAAGGAGAATATCCTCCTTGAAAATTGTTCTAAAGGAAAAAGATAGATGTCCTCTGGCAAATCTGGTTGTAGAGTTTTTAAGACATATATTTGCTCAGCCCTCTGGCTCACAGCCTCTGAGCTATTCTCCTCTAAAAGCGTTACAGAAAAAAAAGAAATCTAGCTGAAACTCATCACTTCAGATCACAGTTAAATCTACTCATGGAATTTAGTGCAGCTGAACTTCCAGCTGACACTGCTGAAGGGTGGGCTCTGTAGGGGTAAGTGGAGGGGCATGGCAGTAGGTTGGGTTGTGGTAGTGTAATGAGAAAAGGTTCACCAGGAGATGCCTCTCAGCACCCAAACACTGGTCCTTGCCAGTACCCACCATACCTACAAAATATCTGCAAGGCTAAAGTGCCCTATTTTTAGTCTATCAATGGTATCTTTGCCCCATATACAGATTAGAACATTTCAGAACTTAATATACAAGACAAACCATTGTGGTTGAGGGGTTTTCTGTTACCAATGGCATCTGCTTTCTTCTCTTTTTAGTGCTGCTGTTGAAAAATTAAAAGTATCATTTTTGTTTTGTTTCCATCCTGGAAGGTGTTTTTTGTTTTGTTGTTTATTTTTTTTTTCATTCAAAACACGAACAACAGCAACAACAAAAAAAACCTACCTCCATTTTTTTTCTTTTCAATTTTGAAATGTTGATTTTTTTTCAAATACTATTTTCCAATCAGCTCTAATGTAACACAAGTAATAACCAAGTCAGACCAAAGAAGGTGATTTTTTTCATAACTGTCAAATAATGACAACATGAAGCAGAGACAAATATCATCCTGAAATTAATCATATAGAATGGATCACAGTGAACGTCCCCTCTTTCTGCCCAAAAGATGCATTTCATTTTCCTATCTTTATTCACATACAGATTCAGACAGAGAAAGCTGCCTCCAAAAACCATTTCTTTAAGATACCACAAAATAGAAAGGTTAATAGTTAACGCTGTGAAGAGTCCCATTATTAAAACTGCTTTGCCATGCAATACCAGGACAAATGGAAAATGAAAATTAGCCTAGACATCTACAACCTCACAAAGGAGATTCAAAGTCTCCGGGGTTGTCATTCCAGCATCTTTACATGATAATCAAGCAGGTTTTGTGTAGTTACTGTAGTTAATGCCACCTCTTCCCATTTTCATTTTGTTGCAAGTACAGAAAATATAACCAATAATGTGCATGTTCTTTTTTCTTGGAGGGGAGGAGAAGGGAAAAAAAAGAATTTAATTGACAGATAAAACGGATGTAGAAAGGGTAATTTCATTTTCCATCAGAAGAAGTAAGGTTTTATGTTGGGAATTAAATTAACAGCACATGAAATTGGCTTTTCCTAAGTTCATATTTTTTAAACTTTTTTTTTTATAAGAAGAAGAAGGAGAAGAAGTAAGAAAAAGACCCCCAAACCAAGGTAGAGTTGTAAAAAGCCTGACAACGAGCACAGATGATTTCCAAAGACGATAAAACTTTTCCAATGCAGTGTGGTTGTGGGCCTGCTTGCTTTTCAATCACTCCGCATTTTCTGCTTGTGTGATACTAAAAAGTTATGCTTATAAATGTTTCCTGATTTCTTTGTGTGATGTTCCATCCTCCGACTCCAGCTGGTTTCAAGCTGCACTCCCCACCCCACATCTTTTCCTCTCTTTCCTCAGCTTATTCAAGTTGCCTGCGGGTTGTGATTTATCTTTGCAGTTAATACATTTGTATTCACATAATTTTTTGCTTCTGTTTGGCTAGGCAAATCTCAATTGGAATACCAATATGTACGGATTTCCATATTGTCATCACTGACAAAATAGCAACATGGGAGTGAAAAAAAAAATATCTAAGTGATGAGCAAGAAAAAAATATGCAGAAAAGGGAAAAATCATTTCGAAATCACAAAATGTAGTGTCTTCCCTCTCCCTTTTTTAATGCATAAAAGTGAAGTTAATGACAAAACCCCTTGCTAATGTTGAGCTTAGTAGAAACAAAGAGGATATTTCTTAAGAGTTCCCTTGATAATTTATCAAGACAAGTGTAAAAATCAACTATGAACCAAGCAAAGACAAAAATACATGAACACACACGTGGTATGTGCCCATTAAAAAACCCAAGGAAACAAAAAAGGACACCCTCCTCCCCCCCAAATTATAGCAAACAATGATGAGTATCTTTGTAGTCAGATAAAAGATGGATAGTTTTCACAATTTTTGTTTTATTGGTGAGTTGAAAACATGTTTATTCAGGTTTAGTCACACAACAAAAATATTTTAACCATTTTTATTCTTTAAAAATCTGTTACTGTGTTTCACCCTTTAATACAGAAAGGTTGAATTTTGCAATACATTTCCATGAAATTAAATTCTTTTGATCAAAATCTCAAGGAAATTTGTGAGAATGGTGTAATTTTCAGAAGCATCTCACAACTTCAAATGTCCCTGAAGTGAATGCCAGCTCAGAATCCTCAAGTAAAGTCATCTAAATACACAAGAGGTACTAAATGCTAGAGTACATGAAGCTGATCATCTAATCTTAAACTGTCTGATAAATTTCAGCAGGTGAAGGACAAACTTATGGATGTTATTGTAGTGAGCTGACCAAACACCCAGCCAGCTACTCACTCATTGAGTAGGACAGGAAGGAAAAGGGACATCACTTATCAATTACCACCACAGGTGAAACAGACCACTTGGTGAAAATTAATTTAGTGTGCTGCCACTTAAGAGAGACTTAAGTAGTGAGAATCTAAGACCAAAAAAAAAAAAAAAAAAAAAGAAGTTTCACTTCACACCACCACTTTTTCCAGGCTCAACTTTACTCCTTCAACCTGAGCCTCTTTACTTGCCTCCTTCAAGCAGAGCAGCAGGGGGGGAGTGGTCATGGTCCATACACAACAGTTTCTCACTGCTTCTCCTTCCTTCTCACGCTTGTTCCCCAGTCCAGAATGGATCCTTCTCATGGGATCCTGTCTCTGTCAGGAATATCCACCTGCTCCAGCTGGAAGTCCTCCACAGTTCAATATAATCATATATATCAATAATACAGAGAGCTTACCATGTGCAGTGCTTTTTGTTTACACCCAGTCTTAAGTGAAATCTAGAAAGCATTAGTTGTTTAATTCAATTCCAGGCTGTTTAGAATGTTCTAGAAGAGAACATTTCTAGAACATTTCTATTTTGATATTTAAAACCTTGCCCTTTTTTCCACATTTTCCACATTCTTGTTTGCTCCTTACTGAAGTGGTAGCTGGGATTCTGTGAACAGATTTAAACATTAACCTGATAAATTCAGTGAGGATGATTCAGTTGCTGGGTACTGGCTATAAAGAAAGACATCAGGTGGGATTCAAGAAATCACAGAATGGTTTGGGTTGAAGGGGACCTTAAGGATCATATAGTTCCAACCCCCTGCCATAGACAGGGTCACCTTCCACTGGACCAGGTTGCTCAGAGCCCTGTCCAACATGGCCTTGATTCCTCTGCCCTAGCTTGTACATCTGAGGGTCACAAAACACTCCTTAGAAACAACGGACCAAAAGCGGTATCTCCAAAGGGCAATTATTCTTGCTCAGGATGAATGTCTAAAACAGGCTCAAACAAACTTCTTTCAAAAGTAGTTTTTTCAGTGCTTAATTATTTCTACTACTGAAGATTAATCTTTAGACATCAGTTAGTAGCTGAGCATAACTTGGTCTGAATACATAACTGTTACTTGGTCAAATCGACCTGACTCGCCTGTCTGAGATTCCAAACCCAGTGCAAAGAAGGAACAGGAATATTTACTGAGTATGGGGAAAATGTATACAGCTGTCCTTCTCAGCGCTGTGCCATGTTTAGGTAGGACTGAGAAGGTGGTTGTTCACCATGGAACCTGTGCAAAAGACAAAGATTCCTTTGTCAGTAATTTGAGAGAGTGGAACAAACCCTGGCAGGATTTAAGAATATGTACAGATTTCACCATGTTTGTTACTCAGGTCAAACTGACTGATCTTTTTCTCACCATCTCAATTTGGGTAAATAATCAATATGACAAAAATAAAAGGCTACCAAAATAAAGTAATAATCTGGGCAGGTACAACTCTGACTGAAGAGAGAATGAGAGAAAAAAGGATCCGCACCAGGCAAATGCCAAACACGTCACTTAATTCATTACTACCTTAAATGTGGGAGCATTACATAAAAAGCCTCCATAATAAAGCTGAATTTGAGCTTTTAAGACCTTCATCTCCTTATACAAAGATTAATAAATGTATAGAAATACATATATGTACACAAACATATTTACAGCTATTTATGTTCATGTGTTTAAATGAAACATATGTAGTTATGCAGATCCAGAGTTATATATATATGTATATTTGTTTGTATGTCTATATGCATAAATAGATGTTTCATTTCTCAAAGTCTGGTTTTGCTCCTGTTTTTCCAGTACTGTGGATAGAACGTGTTAGGAGGGAGAAAATGCACAATAATAAAATTTACATTAAAATTCTTTTATTAGGTAAAAAAGAACATGAAGAAAAAGAGACAAGGAGAGAAAGACAGAAATAAAAAGAATGAAAGGAAGAAAGAGCAAGTGTGAGATGAAGGTATGCATTTTAGGGTGACTGCATTCTCAGGGTATAAGAGCTTTATCTTGATTGCAAGCTCTCCTTCTAAAAATAAGGGATAGCATCTCAGAAAATGGAACTTCTTTTTTCTTTTGCTGACCTACTAAGAAAAAATAAAACACAGTACAAAAAAAAAAAAATCTCCATTGCTGAGATATTTCCTTTTTCTTACCTTTCTGCTGATAAGAGCTCTCAGTGTTTCTGGATAAGAAGAGATACTTTATTGTCTCCTGCAAAGATATAAGAGAAGAGAGGGGAAAAAACAATGCCTTTTGTTAGAAAGGAAAGTAAGTGCAATTTGAAGAGCGATTGTAATAGACAGTATTGCTGAAGGCAAACAGAAGCTAAGAAGTAAGCGTTTTAGAATATTATCCTTCCTTAACATTTTGATAAAGTTCCTGAAAATGGGAGCCACTTTTGCCTCTGCAGCGCTTTAATTTCCTATAATCATCTCTGATGGAACAGATGATACACACAGAGTTACCCCAGGTATTGTTTAAGTGGGGACTGAATTACTTTTATACTATCACTAAATGATTGAAAAAAAGGAAGAAAAACACGTTTTCAGCATCACTCTGCTTCCATGCTGCAAGCCCAGCATAGTGATGCTCTCTCTAATTCTGTTTAAACTGCATTCCAGAAGTATTCACAAGTCATTTTTTTTAAAGTCATTAAAAAGAATGTACAAGCAACATAGGGTGGAAAGCAGAAGCAATGTTCATTATCAGGCCCAGAAGAAAAGGACGTATTGAAGAGAAAACCCACAAACTACAGGACTTTGAGGAATTTGCTAGTTATCTTTTCCACTTGGGTGACTTTAGGCTTCACTACCAAATTGAAACACCATTTTCTGAACAATAATACTATACATTTTTTTTTGACATCACAAAAGAATGCTTTTAAGGCATAAAAAATGTATTTCCCTTATGTAATCAAAAACAAAACTCTATAAATTATAATGCAATGTACAGTCCAATTCCTCCATTCAATGCATTTAAATGGTATGTGCTGATTAAGCTCTTAGTCATTTATGTTAAATGTCTAATGAAAAGCTCTTTGAATCTGGTTTAACCCATATTAAATGCCCTAGTGGTGCCCCCGGAATTAAAAAAAAAAAAAAGAAGAAAATTAATCCTATTCTTTGTTCCCTTTATACATTTTAATAAATTATACTGCATCTTTCTAATGCATTTATGTTTCAGACAAAATGCCAAATGGTTTGATCCTTTCAACAAAAAGCCAGGGAACAAATTTACACATTAAAATGTAGAGTGATTCAACAATTCAAGGCATAGTGTTTTCCAAAGGATGATGTGTTTTCCATGTTTCTTAATAAATCTGCATGATGATTTCTTCTTTGTGTGTAAGCAGGCTCAGTTGAACGTTTGCTGAGTTTATTCTTTTTCTCTTTTCTTTCACTTTCTACAGTTTAACAGAATAAACAAAAATTTCAAAATGCACAATATGTTGGTACAAGGTCTTCAGTAGTTAACAGGACTGTAGATAGCCCAAATATACTCAGAACAGTCAAGGTATTCTCTTCATGACTTATTGATATAGAATCACAGAGATTCGGCATTGGACCCAAAATCCAGAGCTTGCCTAGTTGCTCTTTCAGTTGCAAGGTCAAATCACGTGCCCAGACAGCTTTTAAGGGCTGTTTATCAAACGTGGGATGGACATTCCTCAACTTCCATAAGTCACCACTTTCTTTTTTTATCTTTTCAAAAAGAAAAATGCAACAGATTCCCATTACCATCTCTCTTATACAGAGTAATTTTTCCAGTTGCAGAATCAGCTGACTGTTCCTTGCTCTTCCTCCAACAGCATGGAAAATAATAAGTTATTGTAGTGTTTAACTATGTTTCCATATCTGAAAATAGTCTCCTCATTTTGACTCCACACTTAGCAGACTTACCAGTTGTTTCAACACCCAAAACAGAGCATTGTGTGTTTTGTGATCCAAATTTAAAATCTAGTCAAGGATAAGCTTATATAAATTTTAGGCAGACATTAAACAGAATAATTTCAACAACAACAGCAATAATGTAAGTACTTCAACAAGAAAATTAAACAAGAGATGGAAATATTTATGTTAACAGAATTCGAGATATGGGAATTAGAGTGTAACTAATGGTTATTTACGTGTGTATGGAGAAGTGCACAAGGAAAAGAAATAGATTACCCGTAAGTATGCTCTGCTTCATCCTGATTCCCAAAACGATTCCTTTAAAGATTCCTAAGATTTGCGTGGAATAGGAAAAATCTATACCTACACATTATAGCTGAGAGTCCTCAGACAGACTTTTAAACCTAAATACACTGTACCATTACAGGATTATTTTTCTTTTTTTAGGGAAAAAATATATATTTATTTGCTTTGAATCCAATAATGGCCCAAATTGGAAAGTACTAACATTATTAAATATGGCTTCTGTACTAAGTCTTCTGGGAAATGAAGAAATGCAGTGATATGTAATGGTAGAGAGCAGCTCTATACTGTGGACTTTAGTACTGTGGACTTCAGCTGATTTGTGATACGTTGGTAGCTGCTGAAGAACCCAAGGCCTAAAGGTCAGTGGCTTCTTCCCAGGGGGCAAGACAGTAATTTTTCTCTAGATTTTTTTACCCTAGGTGTTCCTGAAACTTTGAGTACTTAATGCTTCCTCCTTCTGTGGCTTAAAGACAGTCTTGAAGCTGCAAAAGCTTATTCCTAACTGTAGCATGTGATCAGTAGAAAAAAAGTCACAAGAATTTAGTTCTTGAAATTCCTAGTGTTCTTGATATGGAATCAGGACCTTGAAATCTTCAAACCCTGGAAGAGACTAGCCCAACAAAAAATTTCGACCTAAACTTCCACACATGGAGGAGGAAGGCTGGAATCCTGGAAGGTTTTCTAGACTTTCAAACTCTTCACTGAAAACAAAGTTGATAGAAACAGTGAGAGCTGTGATCTTATTTATGCCAGTTTAAATTTCTGCTGCTGTGATCCCTGAAGACCTACATCTTCAAGGTCTGTGTTGCAGATCTTGGAGTCTGAAAATATGATCACCCTGTGTCTACTAAAAAACCCAAACTCTTGGAAATATAGTACTTTTACCCTCACATCTTCAGAGTCCCCTGGTTCCTCCTCTGGCTGGTCACTTCTACACCATCTGTAAATTAAAAGTAACAAATGTGCCTCTGATATCAGAAGGCTTGCTTGTCTGTTTATTTAATGAAGCATTTCTTACCTTGGGGTAATTTTAAAATGGCAAAAATGGTAAAGTTTGGGTACAATTCTCTTTTTTTAGTTACTTATGGCAACTCCTTTTGCTCCAATTTTTTAGCTGTTTTTGCTTGAAAAGAAGGTAGAGTAACTAACCTGACTGAGGACAAGGAAATGAGGCTGTCAGCAGTGGAAAGTTAGGATGTTATATTCTGGACCAGCTGTACAGCATTCCTGCTGGGTACAACTGTAAACTGCAGTGCATAAAACTGCAGTGAGTATTTCTGTGGCCTAATGAAAAAAAAAATAGATAGAGAACTCACAAGGAATTCAGGGAAATTGTCAATGGATATGAATGGGATATAAGCAAAAGTGCTCACTGTGTAGAAAATACCTCTTCTTGTTCCATGTTGCCAGTGATAGAGAATAATAAGAATGAGAATATTAAGGAGAGGATGAAAGAATAAAAAACCCCACTCTCTCCCTGTGCTGTACCTTCTAACTTCCTCATGAAGCCATGTTCCAAAACACTGTCACAGGTAGGTGGTACATCCTGAAGATGAATCAGTAGAAGCTCACAAACATCTGAAAACATCTGGCACAAGCTTTCCCAGTTTGTATTTCCCAGCTCACTAGTCAACAAACAGAACCCAGTAGCATGCTGGAAGTGCAGTGTCCAGTCAGCTGCTGAGGTTTCACATAGAGAAAAAAGTGGGCCATACACTCTGATGTTTTTACAATAGGTCTGCTCACTTCAGATCTGCCTGAATATTCATCCACACTCATGCTCTATACTTCTCCTGTGTCACATTACAATTGCCTTCCATAGGGCATCCCTCACCTTTGCATCCACAGCCATAAAATAAATGATTTGGGCTGAAGTGTTCTGTTGGGCACAGAACAGATGGTACTAGCCACAGAAAAAACCAGCAACACCTGGTTTCAGATACTCAGGCAGCAAATTCCCTGCCCCCAAAGCCATGGCTCATTATTCAGTCCAGATAATGGACAATTCAGACAAACTTTAGCTATTTAAATCTCAGCTTCTGAAACCAACCAGACTCTCCAATTCCCTCTGCAGATCCAGCTTTGCCTTGGCTACATCTGTCCACAACTGTTCTCTGGATGGACTTTTCCATACATTTGAAATCCTTTCCCAGTAACAAATATACACGGTTGTAGCTGCTTCAAGCTGTTTTCTGTGTAATAGTCCCAGCAGCTGTTTTCACTTCAGTGGTCTCCCCTTGAGCTGTTATTTAAAAAAGTTATTCTCCTGTTTCTTATCTTCATTCATTAGACCTGTCATCTTCAGAATCAAGTTTTAAATTTTTCTTTTCTCTTCTCTATTATTTGACACCTCTCTGGAACATATTTTCTTTGCCCTGAATTCCTTTATAGCCATTGACATGATATATTTACTAGTAGTGTTTAAGTTATCACTGGAGGAACAACTAGAAAACAGAGAATGACCAAAAAACTCCTTTTTTTTTTTTTCCTCTATATTTTACAGATGTGGTCAGATTTTCTTGTACTGCAGGTTTCCTAATTATGTCTTGTTGTTCATCATCAGAATTCCAACTTTGTGAGCAGGATAGTGAGAGATGGTAGGGGATACATGTATCTCAGGGTTCAGAAATGTAGTTCACATTCATTACTGGAAACTCAATCTTACACAGTTTGAAATCTTGAGTCTATCTCTTGTGCTGCAGTACCTTTGAGAACAGCAATGTTTCCTCCACATTATGGAACTTAATATTTGACTTGCTTTTATTGCACCCTAAAAATAAACCATCAATAAAAGAAACATATTTGTTTTTCAGAACCCTTAAAAGCAAAAAGAATCACATTGATTTAATGTCCCAACCCTTCTCATTAGGTCCTCCATGAAGGTTTGGGCATCTTTCCTAATCAATGAACTTATGGGTGAAATCTGTGTCAACGCCTGCCTGTTTCTTGCAAACATAATCAAAATAAAAAACAAGCAGCCATTCTCAGGGGATAAATTAGTCCAATCATACCTTAACATATCGTCACTTCACCTTCCTCCAGTAAACCTATTTCCACTGAAAGAATGAAATGTGTGCATGGTTCCATTCTTAATAAGGGAACTGCCTTCTTTTGGTGTAGTATCTAGGCATATTTGGAAGATTTTAAAGAAGCAGTTTGCCTCATACAACAGCATGCCTGAACTGAATGCTGTCTCTGCAACTCCTTGTTCTTTTATACATTCGTATATTGTGATCCCAGACTACATTGTGCCCGTACCTGTGTGAGTGACAGTGGAGGGCTCCCGTTCTTTGCTTTCATCCCATCTGAGATGAAATTAGGGAAGTTTCTTGCCCTCATCTGACAACTTCTTTCAGCAGCAGACCAGCAAACCTGCATAAGGTGTTCAAAGTTTTGAATAGCATATGATTATTTTACAGTTAAGCAAAACCAATGCTGAGTGATTTGCCAAATGTCAGACAGAGAACTGTTTATAGGACTCACGAGACCTTACTCTGAGTCTGGAGCTCTACCTGTTAATGACACTCCTTTCCTTGGCAATTCTTCATGAAGCTGGTATGATTCATCCACCACCTGCTGTACAATACAGCCAGGCATGACATCTTGCAGCAAGATTTACTCCTAGGTGCTACATGCCGATGACAGTTTGTAATTAAGGGGACTGCTTTTTTCCTCTGTTTCTCCCCTAAAATGAATTATTTCATTCCATAGACCTTAATGATTTTCGTTTGCTCTTAATTAGATAATTAAACTATGAGTTCAAATCATAACATGCTGCATTAATGATATCCATTTAATCAAAATGTCCATTTGTTTTCATTATGTTTAGTAAGAGATGTTTAAAAAGTAGTTCAGTTTTTTCTTCCTCTTTACCCTTTGTTATTTATTTTGTACATATTTTTGATATAAACTCTAGAAAATATTAAGATGATGATGATGATGATAAAATAATAATAACTACTTTTTTTTTTTTTAGAAAACAAACCATGATATCTAAGTCTGTTGACACTATACTGTCATAACAGAAATGGCATGATCATAAGTTTTCAACATTTTTAAAGGTCTGTAGGGATCACACTCTATCCATCTAGCAGTTCAGATTTTAGATATCATCTTTCAAAATACATTAAGGAAGCTTCTTGTGAGCTATATGTACTTCATAGACAATGAAAAACAAAGGTAACTGAAAAAAAAACCTGGTCATCTTTTAAAATCTTGTTTCATGTATTTACAAAATAATTTCTATTAAAAAACCTGGACACTTTCATAAAACACCATTGATTTTGTCTTTCTTATTTTCCATAAAGGTATAGTTGCCATCAGATGTTAAACTCAAGAGAGAAGTAATGGAATCCATGCTATTGTCCATGACACTGTACAGGGTTTTTTTCTCCCTACATATTTGTTGGGATCTTTTTCCTTTTATTTTATTTTTTCTTTCTCACAATGCAGGGGAGCAGCATTTGTACTTAATTTTTCAAAAGACAAAACTGCAAATGATGAACCCAATCACGTAGCCCACTAAAACCACAGAGAAAATGAATGGCTACCTGTCCAGCGAATTTCTTTTAAAAGACCTCCCTGGCCTTGCCAGAAATTTGGCAGATAATCATCCTTTAACATGACAACTCCATTAATGAATGCCCTGGCTCTTTCACTTGCTGACTCATAGCAGGATGCCTCTCTAATGGAACACCAACTGCATCAGCCCTTTTTCTGCCGTTACCACCGAATGAGAATTTTTCTACAAAATCATTCTGTGAAGTCCAATTTGGAACAATACTGAAGCTTCTTGGTGAAAACAAAAACAGGGTCACTCATTATTTTATTTGAGGAACTGAATATTTTGGGATCCCTGTAAGAAAACACGAGCTTTTCAAGACCGTATGAATAACATTGTTGATGTAACTATCCTGTGAATACTTGTTATGATCACAGAGAAGCTGGATTAATTACAATGATCCTTGTCGGTGCCTTCCAACATCACTGTAACACACTGGTGAAGATTAGTGTAGAAAAATTATGTCCAAACTAAGGTATGAAAATGAAAAATATAAGGTCAATTTAAGAGTTTTTCCAGGCCTTGTTGCCTTCTTGCATCTGAGGAAGGAAGGAAGAAAGGAGGGAAGGAGAGAGGGAGAGAGGGAAGGGAAAGCAGGCAGGAAGGCAGGCAGGAAGGAAGACAGGAAGGCAGGCAGGAAGGAAGGCAGGAAGAAAGAATGTTTTTTCTCTCCTGTTTGAATTTTCACAGTTAATTATACACCTCCTACCATCTAACAGGCAGTCTCAGCACAGACACAGAAACAGACTTCTTAGCCAAAGATGAGGACATAAAACTGTTCAATACTTTTCTCTAAATTAAATGAGAAAAAAAGTCCTTGATGATTTCTAATTGAAAGAAAACTGAAAATAAATTTGTGATTGGATTTCCACCGTTGCTGGGAAGAAAAGATATATTTTCTGATGTTTTGATTTTGGACACGGTTTGGATACACACGTCTTTACTACTCTTCTGGCAGTCTCATAGCATAGTCTGGTCTTACCACACCACAGAATCTGACACGACAATGTCATTGCTAAGAAAGCTGTTTTTATAGCGTTTCAAAATGAAATTAATTGATGAATAAATAAACAGGGATCACAGCACCTTTTGTAAATCTTAGACTTATAGCTGCATTCATCTGCATGTGCACACACCTAACAACTTAGGACGGTGTGTGGCACAAAACATCAGATACGTGTGAAATAGCTCCATGCTGAAGGAGTGGCTGATTGTAACTCTGTGCTGCCCATATTGCATGCTACCATTTATGATTCATGCTGCCAAGAGTTTTCAGTGGCCAGCTTAGAGGCTTTTCATAAATCTTGCATATTTTATAAAGCGCAGCACAAATACTTTGGGAATGGACGAAACTGTTTGCAAATTAAAAAAAAAAAATAGCTGCACATTTTGATCCAAGTATCAAGATTTGCTAATGTGTTTAGAAAACTGACAATTTCAGTCTTAATCCTATTCAATCCAGTGCCTTGTAATTATGCAGAACTAAACAGTCATAATTTATGAAGCAGTAGAAGAACATCCAGACTGAAGCTTTGCATCTGGTGTCAGGCTATGGGGACAGGAACAGTGGTGGGGGCGGCCTCTGAAAGCCATCCTGTTACTTGCCAATCTTATTTAAATTTTATTGCTGCCCAAATTGGAAAGATTACATGGTAATTAGCAGTTTCCCCACCAGTATAGATTCTGCCTCTCCAAACAATCTTTGGTAATGATCCCGTCCCTCCTCCCCGACAACTTCAGGGAAATTTCAGAGCCAAATATTAAACAGGCAGTTATGAAATTGTGCTCAACCACCTGTTCCCTTGACCCACGGCCGACCCACTTCACAAAGGACTGTATATCTCAATTAGGCCAGGTGATCCCATTGATTGCCATTTGATAATTAGCACACTCCCCTCTTCTTTCAGGCTTATGCAAGGCTCTTTTCAGGAAGATGCCTTCTCTGATACAGAAGGGGAGGTCAAAATTATGCCCTGTCAAAAACTTTGCTAAACATTTGAGTTGTGTGTTTGAAGAGTGATAAGGGAGAGATGAAATCATGGATAAGAACGTAAGATCAGCGACAGTGTGTCATACCAAAGTCTCATCTAAAACAATATCCTGTCTTTGGCCAAAAATAGATGTCCAGTAATGAGTATAAGATCAGGGTTAGCGTATGTGATATTTTTCTTGCTACTTCCTGAGCCTGCAATAATTGCAGCTCAGGGTTTTTTGATCTTGAGATGGGTTCTACAGATGTAATTATCCTCAATGACCTTGTCCAATCTCCCCTTGAAACCATACAGACGTTCAGATTTGACAAGATTCTGTGGCATGGAGTTCCATGACTTAATTAATGCAGAAAAACTGAATAGAAAGTGATCATTTATTATTTCTCAGAATACAAGAATAAGAGAAATTATCAGGCAAAGGTTAAAAGCAAAGGAACTAGTTTTTCAAACAAGGACTGAGAAAGAGGTTGCTGCTGTACATTGTGGAAAGAGGAATTACCAACTGATTAAAAAAATATGTTTCCATAATGGATGCATCTAAATCTGGTTAGCAATAATTGTTGATTTAAATATAAGTTTTAGCTCTGGAGGACCAGTCATAAGAAGATGGGAGGGTAGTCAGGGACATGAAATACCATGGAATCATAGAATAACAGAATGGTTTGGGTTGTAATGGACCTTAAATATATCATCTTGTTCCAGTCCCACTGCCATAGGCAGGGACACCTTCCACCAGACCAGGGTGGCCCAAGCTCTTTCCAACCTGGCCTTGAACACTGCCAAGGTTGGGGCACCCACAAGTTCTCTGGACTAATATATCCATTATAGACATTCTTTGTGTATATACAAGCACTTTATAAATCTACCTATAGACTGTTTGGAGGCACAGTTCAAATTGCTCTTGTTGGCTTACAGACATTGTAATTGTATAATCTAATCAATCCTGAACTTCCTTCACACTTTCTGTGGAAGAGAAAAAGAAATACAGTGACTGTGACCACAACAAAAGTAAAGAGAGAAGGTTTGTGAAGTGGCTATGTAGATTTAAGTTAAAGTGTTTGTCCTTTCTTATCTTCTGTGAGAGCCACATCGTTAAAATTGTTACCTTACAGACCCTTTAAACTATTTGAAGACAAGACAAATAGTGGAAAAAACTGTCAGAGAAACAGTGTAGAATAAAGGAGTGAAAGACAGCAAAAAAAATATAAAAAAAATAAGGAAGGAAAAAGATGTAGAAGGATTAGACAGGAAATCAAGGAAGACAGAAGAAAGAAAATATTGCTGGAGGAAAGAGGGAAATGAAGGACCATTTGAAAAATGACACAGAAAAGCAAATAGAAGCAAACAATATTGTGGAGAAGATTAAAAAAATGTAAAATATAAATTAGAGCTGATAGAAAAAAAAAAAGAGAAGTATTTGAAGAATACTCTAGAAGTGTGAACTGGAGAAATATGGAATAAAATGAAGAAAATTAAACAAATCCCTAAGAAAGCTAATGTAAATTGGAAGGTAGTCCTGCTCTGAGTGAGGGTTTGGACAAGATGACCTCCAGAAGTCCCATCTAACATTAAATATTTTATGATTTCATGAATAAAAATATTTCCATGTTAAGTTTTGAATAGTTCTCTCTATGGTCATAGTTGTGGCTATGTTGGTGAAAAAAACGTTGATTTATGTAATGTACTTTGATATCTACAATTAGAAGGTTCTATAAAAAATTACAGGAATTTCCCTTAACTGCAATGCAAACCACACAACAACATTATTCTCCTTGAAAGAGGGAAGTGTACTCCAAAATAACCATGTGTTGGCATGCAGATATTGTAATTTCTTTAACTAGGCTAAAAATAGATTACCATGATTTAAAGAAAATTACTGGTCTATGCACTAAAACCCCATTGAAATACTGAACCGAGAGCGTTATTGCCCTCTGCTATCAATGCTGCTAATTCTTTGAGTATTTTTACGTACACAATTGCAGTTTCAGGCCCACAGTCTCGAGTGTGTACTTGGAGACTGTTAATGGAAAAATAAAACACGAACACCATCTTCCATTCTGCTCCCTCACTCTTGGGATTCGTTATGATCAGACAGATTGGAGTGAGAGACTTCTTCCCTTATCAAACATCTCAGGAGCACACAGGTATTTTTTACCTTCTTCATTTTCAATATAGCCAGGAGTTTTGCTAAGTCTCTTCAAACAATGCAGGTCACCAAGGAAACAGATGAGAAAGATAATTGCACAAAGGAATTGGTAGCAACCCTCTGCAAATGTGTTGTAATCTGGAAAATTCCTAAATTTCTCCTAGGTATATCTATAATAAATGGCTTTAGCAGAATGAATTTCTTATAAGAATCATCTGTCTGACCACAGTTGTGTTCTACTCAGAAATGTAGTCTGGTCAAAAAAAGCACCAAACCAAACTAAGCAAAAAAACCCCAAACCAAACCAAAATAAAACCAAACCAAACCAAACCAAAACAAGAAAACACGACAAACCATCAATTAAACAAACAAACAAAAAAAAACACGACAAAGAACCCCTACGAACCAACACCACCACCCCTCTTCCAAACCAAACCAAACCAAACCAAACCAAACCAAACCAAACCAAACCAAACCAAACCAAACCAAACCAAACCAAACCAAACCAAACCAAACCAACCCAACCCAACTAACAAACCAACTTAAAAACCTGTAGTGTTTACCTGGGTACAAAAGTCCTGAAAAAATTAAAAATAACCACTATGCCTGTGGAAATCTCTTCAACCTCATCCTGTCTCTTCTTCTTCAAGCAAGGGAGTAGTGAAAAAGTCTGCCAGAAGAACAGAAAAGCCTCCTCTTGTTTTTCTGGGAAACTGGAATAGAGAACAGAGAAGACCTGCTCTGCATGGAGGGGTCTGCGGCTGTATCTATTCCAGCAAATTACACATAGGACAATTTAGATTTGAAGAAAGCTCCATTACTAAATTCTTCCTTAGATTAAAAGCTAGATCACCTTGTTCAGGCCTGCATCATTGTAACTGTATAGAGATTTTTACCTTATATTTAATGGCCTTGCATTTTGTCTCTGTGCATGAAAGCCATACATGCTTGGAAATGTATCTGACAATAAGACCATGGCAGAGTGTCATAACCAAGCTATTAAAACCTCCTACTTTTAGTGAGGTATCTGTTTCTCAACTGTTTTTGCCAAGCAGTCCTTGTTTGGTGCCATGTTCAAGAATTCTTTTGGAGAGTGTTAGTAGGCTTGTTCCATTCTTCATATACGTCACTATAACAATTTCATAGTACAAGTTCCATGCTCAAAATGATTTTCGTGACTGTTGAATTTGCCAATGTAGGTCAAGAACCTGGGAGGAGACCATAGTAAATGATCCCAAAGTCAAAGATGGGGTGAGGGGTAGAATTGCTGAAGTGCCATAGTCTCCTTCAGCTGTGGGGTGAAGTCCTTCAGGAATGGTTGTTGCACTCTTTCTGAATATATTGGCTTTTTATCACAAGCTGTGAGAAAAGCAAGCCTTTTACAACTGATCTATAGTTGATCAGCTTATATCAGTGATATTAAGAGTAGTACAGTATGTCAATGCTAGTGGGCTTCATCTTTATTGATCAGAGTGGTTTTTATTGTCTTTTGTATTAGTGTATGTAATATACATAAAATTTGCTTGAAACTCTAGAACTAGAGTTCTAATTCCTTACATACAACACTAAAGTGTTCCTGAATAATTCATCTATATTCTGAAGCATCTGTAAACAGACATTCTCATATGTTCACAAATGTTTCATATATCAGAGAGGTTGCTCTTTACTGACTTATTTTCTGTGTCCAAAGTTAAAAGCATCAGCCCTGAAAAAAAGTAATTTTCTCTATCAAAAGGCATTTTTTCACCTTTTTTTTTTTTTAGTTTATTTGTTTACCTTTTATTCATTCTGTCTGCTGTCACCCTTCTGATTTTCTTTCAATTAAAATGAAAACCTCAGTGTCACTTCTTATCCCTTTATTGTACTTTCTCTGAGGTCTGGTTGTTTATATGATCAAAATAACATTACCTACCAAGCAAAAATGGACAGTGACATAATACCCTGTGGTTAGTGAAAGCATTTAATTGCTTTTAAATACCATACATATTAATATCCTTGGGATTTCAAGAAAGGAAATTGTAAAATAAAATTTTCAAAGTTTTTTTGCTCGGAAAGCAAAACCGATGGATTGGGTACTAAACTGGTGTAAATAGACATAGTCTCAGGATCATAATGGGAATTATCAGGCAAATTTCAGGTGGCTGGTATAAGTCAGTGTTTTCCTAAAATTTACAAGGGTAGGACTTCACTTTGTAAATTCAGATGCATTTTCTTGCAGCAATGACTGATGGTTATCATCAGCAGAAAATCTATTTCCATGTAAAATGCATATAGAATAGACTACATAATTAGTATAACATTGTCAGTCAGTTAAAACTGCCTGATTTACTCATGGTTCTCCCAGGGGGAAAAAAAAAAAAAAAAAAAGGCTGAGGAGCAAGCCATTATAAAAGTGCTTGCTGCAGGCCATCAGGTCTTTGGATACTTCAATCTCTGTGGTCATAGATCACAAAGGACATGACTCCTGAAGCACAGTCAAGGAAGGTCCTGGTGAGTAACTAACTACTACAGACTTTTCATTCAGAACATAAAATATGTGGCCCTAATGTCTCTAAGTTGCCTCAAAAGTTCTCTCCTGACCCTAAAGAAGAAGAGGTATCTGACATTTTGGAGAATGGAGGATCAAAGGTAACCCAGTGACATTCTGAAACCTGGTATTGTTTCTCATGTCAGTGGAATAAAATCTGTTTCCTTAGATAAAGGCAAAAGGACTCATTTCAAGAAAAGGAATGAACATGTTTTGTTTGATTTCATAGGACTTCTAAATAGAACAAGCTTGCATTTCCATACTAAAAATTGACACAAAGAAAAAGAAATAAATACAACTAACACCAGTTAACAGAAGCCTCTAGTCCCTTAAGCATCACTGCAAGTTAAGACTTCACCATTCTTGGTGTGGTGAAACTTCAGTCTGACTCCTGCAGTGATAATGTTTCAGCATAACTTCACTGAAGTTAGCTCAGTTGTTGAGTTTAAAATGCACAGCAATTTACTTTTATTTGCATCTCTCAAAGTCTTCTTATCTCTCACAGTAAAAACTGGGCTGCAAGAGGCATATTATGCATGTTCAGGATTGCTGTGATCATTTAGTTTGACCTTCTATGACACAGTTTTTCTTGAAAGGCAAGTACCTGATCATAATGACTACATTTTATTTACTGAATAAGGGAGGGAGCCACATTTGTTTCCCGAGAAGCTGCTCTCAATTGCAAAAAGTAAAGAACTGTGAGATCTTCAGGTGAAAGTTCCTGGGGAGAAGCACAGATCATGTATTTATGAAGAAAAATGAATAGAAGACAGGAATAGGTAAAGTTTTTCAAGTGTTTTTCTGATCCTAACTGCCCACAAGGACTCAAGTACCAGCTAAATGAAGGCTAAGGTATGAGAGTCAAACACATCGTATTAGGAAGATACCAGAGTCCTAATGAATCTTCTACTCTTATAGCAGTCCAAAGAAGATTTATTTTGACTCGAGGCTCGTATCATAAGCCTGTTTCCATCTGAGGGAAAGCATAACCAACAGATTACCTAATCAAGAATAAAGCTCACCAAGAAAATGGAAAGCTTCAGTGAATCACGAAGTCGCTCCTCCATTTGCGTCTGATAACTCAGTACCTGTTATCTTTACTTCACCAAATAATCATAAAGGCCACTTAGCTCCCAATTGCTTTTAAATGCTGAGAATTTCCTCTGTGGAGAATTCTGTACTAAGTAGGCATTTGAGTGACATGTTTCACCCAAATTCTCTGCCCATTTTCAGTCTAAAAGCTGTGTTTGCAGATGCCTGGGTAGCACAAGGGACTTAGGATAGAGAAGGTCTTTCACATGTAGAGGGATTTCCTCTTCTATCCTGCTGCTGCTGCTGCAAAAAAAAAAAGTCTGGATTCCAAACTAAAAAAAGTGTATTATTATTGTTATTGATTTATGGAATTTAGCTGAAATTTAACGTAATAATCTCAGCCCCCTTCTCAGAAATCAGTAGCATGTGTAATAACCCACAGCTGGCTTGCTGCTCAATGTGATCCTTCTTTGGAAGCCCCAGCTCTTACACAAAGGACTTGGTGTAAGAATATAGTAAGCCATTAATTAAACTGTTAATATTTTACCCTACATGGTTAAAAAGTATCTGTCTTTCTTTAAACACCCATCTGAAAATGAAAAAAAGCCCCACCAAACACAAACTCTCAATTTTCTCCCTGAGACTTTTTTTCTGCCTTTTGTCTTTATGATTTTGAAAGCATGGAGGAGTAAATTTATCCAAGACTGCAGGTATTTGAAATATATGCTGAATCACTGTTGTTAATTATAGAAATAGAGTAACTAACCTACAGTCTCAAGGTAAGCTAGATATATTTCAATATTTTCTGATCAGAAATGCAGCTTATGCACTTGGAATTAGTCTATTAAAGCTACTTTGCAAATTCTCCTGATATCACTTCACAGTATTTCCCCTTAAATCTCTATCTTTCTAAAGAACATTTCAATATTGGGTCAGATTATGAATATTAAAGGCTCTCCAAAACCCACGCTAATTTTAAACTACAGGCACTGTGAATTGCAAATGACCTGAGCTGCTTAAGCCTCATAGTGTGTGTGACTCATCGGCTTCCAAAAAATCAGGTCATGAAATTTTCTGTGTTCACAGTTCTAGCCCCTGAAATACCAAGTCAGTGTTATGATTCTCCACACTTTCTTTTCAGACATAATTTAAAAAGAGAATTTATAGCCTGGGAAAGACCTGTTATCAGAGAACCACAGTGCCCCAGAGACTAGAGACTTCCAGCTCTGAGCAGAGTTTCCAGAGCATCACAACACCCCACTTTGGGCATAACTAATACTGTTCTCTCCTAGGTCACTCCAAAGTGTCATATTTGTGACTACAGGGTAATGATATTCAAGAATTTCTTTGCTGAATTCAGGTTAGACATATCAGACAATGCCAGTGGAAATCTATTTTGCAGAAAAGGTAATAATTATTCATGAAGATTAACCTAATGTGCCTAACATTCATCAGTCTTTTGTTATCAGAAGGTGGACGAATTGTCCAGTTACATTTACATATATATATGTCCTAAGCATATGAACAAAAATATGCAAACTTTGATGGAAGCTGACCATAAACCCCAACAAAAATTCTTTTACAATCCCACCTTCCCCCATTTTCTTTTTCCTAAATGTTGAACATGTCACAGAGTGCAATACAAGATTTTGAAGCTCAACTAAAAATGTGACTAATGTATAAAACAGTGTAGCAAGACTTGGAATTTTTGCATGGAGAAATTTTTTGGTTACTCAACTGTACTTGATGACAGAAACCAAAGAAAATAGAGAAAACATTGGGCACAATACCCTTTTTGATTGCTTTTCCTGCTGTGTTTGCCACAAAACTATGAACTGACATAGAACAGCTGGTTGACCAGCCTTTCCTAGAAGCCTCTCAAACTCTAAATTCCCTAAAGAGTCTGATTCATCCTATCTGAAAACCTTTTTTACAATCAGTTTTCTTGCACTCTGGAGTTGTCTGCTTCTCTCTGTGATTTATAAAGGTGTTGTGGGTTGGCCTAGGCTGGCAGTCAGGTACCCGAAGAGCTGCTCCCTCCCTCCCCAGGAAGGAAGAAATTGGGAGAAACAGACTAAGAAACCCCATGGGTCAAGATGAAGGCAGGGAGATCATTTACCAGTTACTGTCAGAGGCAAAACATACTCAACTTGAGGGAGCTAACATAATTTGTTGCCAATTAATATAAATATTTAATTACTGATTTGGGTATTGGGAAACAGATAATTAAAAAAAAACCACACAAACAGAACCAACGACCATGAAACACTTAGGAAAAACATTTTTCTACTCCCTTTTCTAGACTCAATTTTACTTTTTCCCAGTAGATTCCTCTCCTCCTCTTTTGCCATCACAGCAGGTAACATTCAGTCCCTTCAGAGAGAACATAAGCAGTGTAGCTGGATGGATAATCAGTACATAGCAATTTTTCTCTATTGGTCTTCCCTTGCTATAATTTTCCAAGGTGGGTCTTCCAAGAGCTGCAGGGTCTATCTGCTCCATCACGGAACACCTCCTCCTCTGATCTTGGTGTTCCCCCCTGCTGTTTCTCACTCCTTTCCCCTTCCTCCTCTGTCTATGCTTCATTTTGTGTGCTTTCCCAAAAATGCTTACACAGAGGCACCACAAACTTGGCTGATGGTCTGCAATGGGTTCAGTGTGGAGCTGCCTGGAAAAGGCTGTGTCCAGCACAGGGCAGCCCTTGATCTGTTCTCAGAGAGGCCACCCCTACAGCCCCTCTGTACAAAAGGAAAGCTATGAAAAGAAAAAAAAAAAAGGAAGCAGCTTTTTGGTACTTAAATTAGTGCAAATCTTTTCCCTTCATCTGTTTATCAGCTACAATTTTATTGACTAAGTGTTTTCTGATACCTACAGGCCCATGGACATCCAGCAAGGCTAAAAGGGTACCCTAAAAGAGATGTTCTTGCAACTGATCCTTAAGTCTTTTCAATCAAAATGAATACAGAGAGAGAAGGTGACTGTTTTATGGTTGAAAGTACATAGTGAATAGTTACCCCTGAAATAGGACTTTTGTGGATGGCCTAACATGTAGCACTCAGACCTTTCCTCCTGGGCTGTAAACACTTTGTGTAAGTTTTAATTAACCCTTTCTTTGTTTGACTAGCTCAACAAACAAAAGATCATAAGTCTATTACGATTAGTTGGCCTTTTACATGGAAGCACCTTTCCTAAGATCTCTATTAACATTTAAATGAAGAAAGGTCAACTGCACACATTATAGCCCAATTGTATAAAGCCAGGCAAATGATGAGGGAAAAAATATAATACCACAATAAAAGCAAAAGTTGGGAAACACATTTGGAAGGAATGTTAGACCCACCCATTTTAAAGTAAATTGGTAGGAACAAAGAAAAAGTCACTTCTGAAGTCATATGCTTTTTTCAGGTTGTTGATTTGTTTAGTGGCAAATTGCTCTCCTATTTTCTTTCTTTCATATGGTCAAGAACCTGTATGGATTAATACAATCAAGAATTTGAAGTTACTCCAAATTTGTATTGCTCTACATTGAAGAAGAATTTGACCCATAGGTTTTCTAAATCAAATCAGAGTACTGACTTCTACAAAGGTAGATATTCGGTTTTCCACTTGCTATTGAACCTGATGATCAGATGTATTCTCTGACACAGGAGTTTTCCACTTCCATTTTGCTGGATGGACAGCTCTAATGAAAAATTACTTCATATTTGTGCTTTTTGTATATTTTTGTCATAACTATTAAGGCATTGCTTCAAGATAGAGTATAAAGGGAATTTCATTTTGACTCGGTGTGATGTTAGTACAGTTGCATGACTATGACCTTCCCACAATTTCATAAAACTGTGAAAATTTGCTGTAAAATATTATATAAGTAGGTGTCCCTTTTCAGTTCTGCATATGTGGTATTGTACATTTGCCTGTGTGTCACAGGTGTACATGCTCCAAATACACACAACTGGTGTACATAGTCCTGGCATCAGTGAAGGTGGCTGGAGAACAGATGAAAACAAACCACTTAAAAAGATGTTTAACTTTTTCAGGATCAGGAATGTCACATGCTTTCCAGTTTAACCCTGTCAGAGTGTTCACCCCTTGAACACTTTCAGGGGTGGGGCAGCCATGGCTTCTCTGGGAAATCTGTGCCAGGGCCTCACCACCTTCACAGGGAAGAATTTCTTCTTAATGTCTAATATACTCTTTTTCAGTTTGAAGCCATTCCTTTTTGTTCTGTCATTCCATATCCTTTTAAAAAGTCCCTTTTCTGCTCTCTCATAGACCTTTAGGTACTACAAGACTGCTACAGTCTCCCTGGACACTTTTTTTCTTCAGGCTGACAAACCCCAACAGAGACACTTCAGCTCTATGAGCATCTTCATGGTCCTCCCTGAACCCACTCCAATGTCTCCACATCCTTCTCATGTTGGGGACTGCAGAGCTGGATGCAGCACTCCAGGTGGGGTCTCATGCATGAGAGCAGAATGGAGAGAGAGAATCACCTCCCTGAAAGTGCTTTTGATGCAGATCAGGACATAGTTGGCTTTCTGGGCTGCCAGCACACGTGGCCAGCTCAGGCTGAGCTCCCTGTGAGACAACAAACCCTGAGTCTTTTTTCCTCAGACCTGCTCTCAATCCATTCTCTCTCCAGGGCATATTTGTGCTTTACCTTGCCCCAGCCCAGTTGCAGGACCTACATTACATTTTTCTTTGCCAGGTTAATGGACTGGGGTAAGACTTAAATTGCCCAAATAATTTAAGATATATTTTTTCTTGAAATATACGCCTCAGTGTATCTCCTAAAGAATCACAAATACTTGCTCTACCCAAAAGTTTGTTGTGGAACAACAACTAGATCCATGTTTTATGTTTTTTGGCATGAATATATGTTCTGTTTGAGTTTTTGGAGGAGTCGAATCCCTCTTAAAGAGAGACTTGTTGGTAGCTAAGCTGCATACTTCACTATCAGGTAGATAAATTTAACTCAGGTGATCCCACCAAAGGTGTTTATTATTGCTAAAGCTGAGAAAATAGCTATTTTCTAAGAAGAAGATTTCTTTAGAGCTGTGTTTGCCCAAAGCACAGTACTCAGTGGTGCTCTGAATCAAGGTTCAGATTCTTAACAGTGTTTGAAATGCTAATAAAGCACTAGGTACCGGAGGCATTTCTATTTTGAAAGGTACATTAGCCATTTATGATTTTCTCAGATGCAATTTATTTTAATAAATAAAATTACTTTTATTGTGCTGCTTATCCTCACAATAGAAAGATAATATACCTGTGTTTAAACACAATTACATGCAATGCTTTACAAAAGCATCCATTTGACTCCATATTCATCAATTCAGAGAGGTCAAAGTTATGTTTTATTTATTTCCTTCCCTGATTGGTTAAGTATGCCAAACGACTTGATCTCAAAATTT
This sequence comes from Pseudopipra pipra, assembly GCF_036250125.1. NCBI lineage: Eukaryota > Metazoa > Chordata > Aves > Passeriformes > Pipridae > Pseudopipra > Pseudopipra pipra. The sequence goes on along the minus strand of NC_087581.1, from coordinate 5,259,993 downwards.
GTGTTAAAATGAATATTTTTACAAATATTTATGAACATGACTTTGGGTGTCTATTCCAGCTATAGCAGACAAAAACGCTTGACATGCTCGTGACAAAGCCAATTTTTCCTAATTACAATAGTTGTAAAAATTTCAAATTAAAAGTACTTTTCCAGTGGAATTCTATCAACTTCTGGTTGATAGAATTTTCAACAGTAAATTTCTTCTCCTATATATCCTAGATAGCTGTTCCATGTTTTCACTACACCAGTGGCTAACAACTCTGTGAACAAATTTCTTTTACCTCCAGCCAGTTCTCACTGAGAAGATTGTTTTCAAAAAGTGCCCATCAATCCTTGGATGATTGCAAACATGAAATAAATACAGTAGTGTTGCTTAATGTGGTCATATATAATGTGGTCAGTAAGAAAATGCTTGTCATGTCCCTTTAGTTTCCTTTTTGGCTGCCAACAAATCTACCCCTTGGCTGTCTCTGGCTTCTTACTTTTTCTCTCTGTCCTTCTGGTGGACAAGTTCCACTGAGAGATTTTAGCATGACTTCATGATCATCAGTGTAGCAGTAGTGAGAAAGTCTGAGACAGTGATAGAACTGCTTTAAGCAGTGACAGTTTCTTTAAGAGAAGGCCTTAATTTTTTGTTTTAATTTCTTTCATTGACAACAAAGGGACCAGGGAAAGCAACCCATGTTACATAAGCTATGGGGTAACAGTAGACCAGGCAGCTGACATTCCAAGTTCACTCTCTAGCTTATCATTCTTTTGCTTACTCTGGTATTACTCTTTTTGTGCAACAAAGCTGAATGTCCTTCTTTCTTAGAGTATCATCTTAAGAAACCAGAACAACACTCTGACAAACAAATGGACTAGTTGACAGAGCAGTGCATTAGCCAAGTATGTCTTCATCACAACTTTTCTGATAAATGCTGATATGGTTTGAAGATGGCTCCCTGCCAAGTCTCCAAACCTTACCACAAGAAGTACCACCCCCCCCAACCGTCAGGGAGAAGAGGGAGAAAAACAACTAAGAAAACCCGAAATGAGAGAGAGACAGCTAACGTGATATATATATAAATATATTTACACTTATGTTACAGATCTATACAATTGAAATATATATACAATTTCACAAGGGAATGGAAAGGGGGAAGGGAAAAGGAACAAAACCAAAAATAAAATATATATATATATCCCAATTACAATTAGTAGCTCAATATCTAACAACTAAAAGAGTTAGCTAAGAAATATCTCACTACTCTCCTCGGGACAACTGAGAGTCGCTCTGGAACAATCGCCGGCAACCTCCGCCTCCCAAGGTCGACAAGGCCTTACCAGGCCTCGCTCCCCAACATGACAGACTCAACAGCAGGGAACCTGCACCTCCAAGCCGCCAGAAGGAAAGAGAGCGAAGGCCTCTCCTCCTTTCTTCTTATAGTCTGGCTTACGTAAAAATCATAGGGAATGCTGGGTAAATCTGGGCACTTCCTTGGTTACAAACTGGTCACCAAGGAAGGCCTAGCTCAAACTACCACAATGCCTTACAAAGTACAGATTCATTCTAAAAGATATGCTTTTGTTTAGGTTTTTCTTTTGTTGTTAGTTGTGTGCTTTTTCCACTCCAAAAGCCAGACATGTTCTACCACATGTTTTCATGATCATTATTTTAAAGAAAAATGTGAATGACTGTTTGAGAAACTGTATGTATGTGTGTGTACTCACCACACTTGCTAACTAAGCTCTATCCAAATAAAACAAAATAACAAGCAGGAGTGCAAAACTCCATTCATTTACTTGTCAGCTTATGTACAAGACAGAGAGGAATTGCCTCTAATGATGCTTCCTCCTTTGTTAGTATTTAAAAGGGCAAAAACATCATGGAGGTCACTTTTGACAAACCTGTTTATTTTCCATTTTCCACAGCATTTGCTGAGCATCCTGCTCAGTTAGTGATTTCATTTATTTATTTATTATTTTATCTGCACTGCCCCCTCCTTTCCTTAGCCTTTTCCCCCTTTTTCCTCCTTGAAAACTCTAATGACTAGAATCAAATAAAATGTCAACATTTGCAATTCCAGAGCTTCATTTAAGCAATAAAAATAATAATTAAAAGGGTAAAACCTTAGAGAGATTTCTTCATTTTATATGGTTTGCCAAAGATGATACACATTCAAAAAAGCCAGTAAAAGAATTAATTAGAAACAGCTAAAGCTCAACAAGCTATGCAAGTTAATGAAGCAGAGAGGGAAATGTCATCTTTGAGACCCAGAGCTACATTGGCTTGGATAATATATACTCCTGCCTTACTCTCCTAACTAAACCTCTTTTAATCTCTCGTCTAAAAAATCAATGCTAATGACACTGATTTACCAGGAAATGACAGGCAAATAATACCACAGGAGTTGGTCTTGTTTAATGGTAACTTAGTTCTGAAGAAGAATGGTGAGTATTTTATTTTGAAGTGTAGGCTTTCTAATTGCAAATTATGTTCAACCTTTTTTTTTTCCATTTTCTCCTTCTATTTTGTTTTGTAGCTGATCCTGAAACAAAGCAAAACCTTCCTCTATTCCCTGCAAGAAGTGACAAACATCTTATAGATTCAGACCAGAAAAGATCCTTCTCGCCTACAATCTTTGCTAAGTTTCTCTTGTTTATTCTCTTCACCTTTTATTTGTTCTGCTGAAAGGTAAATGAAGAACAGCAAAAGTTACTGCATATAAGCAGCACTTACCAGCAGGTCTTGTTCTCCAGGAGCTACTTATGTGTATTCACATTTGCAGAATAATACACAGCACTGGAGGAGGAATTTTTTATTTTAAAAAATGAATCAGAAGTTGACAGTAATAAAATCACACAAGACAAAGGAAAATGAACACTTTCTCTGAATAAGTATTAAACAATCATGGGAGAAAAGTATTTACAAAATTTCCCTTTGTTTTGGAGAGTATTTAACAGCACTTTCCTATCAGTTAAGCTCTCCCTGTCATGAAACTATTCCTCTCAAATATTTCATATACATCTCATTGTACTGTCGGTATTATGATGTCTGAAAATCTTGCAGTAGTTCTGGAACAATTTTCAGCAGCTATTCTGAACCATCTTCCCAGAGTTCATTGTGACAATTGCCATGGCTTTTCCGTGCTTTCTTCTCATTGTTCCAAATATTTCATTTTTTCCTGTAGAAACCAAAAAAAGAATGAATGTATTGTGTATTTAGATGTTGAAGGTATTTTTTGTTCACTGAAGCCTCCACCAATTCAAAGAAAGCCTATATACTTAGCCTGCCATTGCTTTAAAGATTCAAATAATAAGTATGAAAAAGTATATATGAAAAAAATTGGTCAAGAGTGGTGATTTTCTAATGGATATGTAAAATTTCTTTATTCTGATTTTTCTGCTTTCACCTTTGTAAAATTTTAGTGTATTATATATCTGTGTCACTATTAATTTTTGAACAGCCACAGAAAAGCATTTTAATATTATTTTCTTGTTATGCATATTTATGTTAGTCACATAGTTTTTTCCCTAATTTGATATATTATGGACTTAGTGAACCTGATTAAGATAATCTGCTGGGTGATCCAGGTGGTTTAAACTGCTCCTAAAACCTGCACATCTAGGAAATAAGTACGGGAGTAGAAAAACCTTCTTGCAAATGGCCATGCTTTCCAGGCAAGGTGTTGTAAAATAGTTAGAGAAAATATGTGTCAACGTCCAACAGTTCACAAGGCTGAGACAGATATCAGCTCTGGGTCCCCAATTCAAAAAGCTCTTGGTCTCAGTTGTGACAAATGTGAAGTGTGTACAACACTATTTGCCTCCCATTTTGCACTGAGTAGTAACATATAAATAGATTGCATATTCATTAATATTTTTAAAGTTATCTAAGAACCTTACCTCAAAGGTATCATATTCTTGCAAAGCTTTATTACCACTATCACACAGGAGAGCCATAAGGACTAATTAATTAATGTTTGTAGAGTATCTTGCAAATGCAAAGTGCAATGTGAATATGGATCATTATTATTTATTATCCTAAAAGATATAAAGATATATGGGAGAGCCTGAGCTCCTTTTAAGTTCCACTTCTATTGCATCAAAGTGGGCATAAAACTGCCTTAAGGCACCTGCTGAGGATTCGAAAGCAACAAGCATGATCAAATGTCTAAGCAGCATGATCAGTGAGGAAAGAGCAAAGTTTATGCTGAAGAAAAGACTGATGTGAAACCCAATAAAAACCTTCAAATACTTTAAATATTCAATCAGTAAATGAATAATCTCTCTTTATATGCTGTAGATATGGACAGGCACAACAAAATTAAAAAATAGGGAATGAAAACTAAGAAGGCCTTTTGAAAAAGGAAGATGGTTTACACTGCATTTTTTTTTCTGCAGGGTTAGGACTTGTCTGCCAAAATTTTGTAAATATTTTGCATATAACTGCCAAGAAAGAGCAACAAGTTTTCTTGTGCCTTTTGAAAAGTTACTGGACAATGCTGAATCATAGGACTGTAGAATGGCCTGGGTTGGAAGGGACCTTAACAACCATCTCGTTCCAACCTTCTGTCGTGGGCAGAGGCACCTTTGACTAGACCAGTTTGCTCAGAGGCCCATCCAACCTGGCCTTGAACTCTTCCAGGGATGGAAGCATGACTGATTTGTATTTTTCTCAGAAAAAAATTTCTGTCATTTTGTGTGTTGTTAAGTTCCTGGAAGTGCTAAAAGAAATGCATAGATGTGGTACTTCGGGGCATGGTTCAGTGGTGGGATTGGCAGAACTTGGTGAATAGTTGGACTTGGTGATTTTAGATGTCTTTTGTAGTCTTAATGATTCTATGATTGTATAATTCTTTGACCAGAGATATTTGAACCATGTGTAGAAATGAGATTTTTAAGGTGGATTAACATAAGACATAAAACTTGTTCCTCTCATTGTTGGGTCCAACATCCTTACCTAATTTCTGATGAAACCTGATTCGCCAAGTGTGCTTTCCATTTTCACATCTGGTGCTATATTTACTGCTCAAAATATGAAGGAGAGTGTTTCCTTCATAGACTAGTGTATGTTTTTTCTTCTCTCAGTAAGCTCTTCATAGATTTGAAGTTAAAATTTGGTTGCAATCTCATCTTAAAGGAATAACACATTAGGTTTCTTATTTTTTTTAAATAATGGTCATAAAAACAAATATAAGAAAGGAAAGAAATAAATATTAAAACTGTAAGAAGTGATAGTTTTAGTCTACTGCAGCTTCCAAGAAAACTTGCAGCAAATATTTACCTTTTTTTTTTTCTCCCCTGGAATTACTTTGTGATTCTTAACATGAAGAAGATGTTTAATAACTCTGGCTTTTCCAGAGTTATTCTCAATATCACTGCTCTCTGGGTGAGGTCTGTCTGTTGCCCCACCACCACCCTTTCACATTGTAGTGCTTTATGGAAAGCTCTTAAACTGTGCCTACACACTGTGAATTCAAAAAGATAGTTAGCAAACAAAACCAGCAGTGCTGCCTTTCTCCATGTTTTTTGCTCAGCCATTACTTGGGAAAGTGATAAACATTGTTTCAGCAGGATAAATGTTACAAAGTGACGATATGAGAGGAAAAAACCCCTAGAATTAGTAATACCTTCTTTTTCAAAGACATGTGTATAAAAATGTCATTATCTATATATGTGCATATACATATATATATATACAATTTTTGTAACAATTTATTAAATTTGATAATACATATCATTATATGAAAGACACACCTGTACCATTGAGTGGTGTAACCTGGATCAAATGTTCAAACTGGAGTTATTCTGGACATGAGAGTTGAGCAGAAGAAGTGTGGAGTTACTGCTGTGGTTTCAAATGAAAGGGGAATCAACATTTCTTCCAGGCATACATGATGTCCAGGCCAAAAAGCAAGAGCAACTCTCATACTTTTAATATAGGTAAGCATTAATATTTCTTAAATTCACTGAATTATTCTGGGCTCTGTTAAATACTGGCATAGTCATTACTTTGTTACTCACAGGCAACGCCGAGGAAAGAAGAAAAACAACCAAACACAGGCTAAAATCAGTACTTGCATTTACAGATCTGGGGCTTCTTTTATCACAGTGAAATATGCTTATCTGAAACCTTCTCTATGTTTTTAAAATATACTACCATGCCCTTGATGGCAGGAAAAGGAATTAAGACCTTAATTTCTACTAGGCAGTAAAGCCTAAAGGCCCAGATCCTTTAAGATATGCAGATTCGCCTAGAGCCTACTGAAATCACCACATGATCAACAAGGAATGTACCTAAGTGACCTGATCAAACCTACACAGAGGATTCATGACAGAAGAAGTATTATGTCAAGTTTCTTTATACACAGACTAAACTGGAAGTAGGCTTTTTAATTCACCTTGATATTCTCAGTCCTCAGGAAAAATGGCCTAGTAAATGAAAAACCACTGAGGAGTAATGCCACAGAAGTTGAAGATAGGTAAAGAAATTCATACTTAATGGAAAAATGTGGCTAACAAAGGCAAAATTCTGCCATGACTACTTCTACTGGCTTTAAAGAGTATCCACACTGACCATAGGGTGAGGATGACTGACCTGTAGCTACATGCAATTTCCAAAGGAAGCAAATAGGGTGATTGCCTGATCAAGAGGGTAAGCTCCCACGAAGGTAGGTTTCCCCATGTCATTCTCTATCCTGATCAAAAGACTTTAATAACTTTATTTCTTATTAAGACACCTTTTTCCTTGTTCATGATGAAAGAACTTATTTAAACAGGAAAGCTCAAGGAGCTTTTTATTCAATACCTACAGGGTCTTACTTTTTTTCCTTCTTTCTTTCTTGTCTACAGTTCCTTCAAATTAAGTTGTTCCTTGCAATTAATTTGCTGTGAAAGGTAATCCTCATCTCAAACCACTCTTCTGGCAACATCAGCATTTGATACAGTAAATAAATTTTCAGTTATCTTCATATTCTACCAACTATACCAAGTACTGTCCCACCAGAAATCATGATCAGGTATTAAAGACTCCCGAGAACTAAATGATCCAAGCTCAGAAGCTCTAAATCCCATGATAAATTATACAAAAGGGGCACTTGAAGAGATTTTTAACTGATTTTGCCTCTCAGAACACCTCCATTTCAATTAAAGGTAACCAAGAGGCATGACACTGAAGAGCAAAACTAATAATTTTTGCTGATGTTAAGAAGGGTTACTGGAGGTGAGGGGATAGAAGCAATGACTTCCACGAAATGTGAGTAATACAAGTGCCTTAGTCCTTGGTTTATGTCCTTTAAGGGGACAATGGTCATTTCTATTTTGTTTCTACCCCACGATTGTGACATTGACCTGAAGAGGGAAGCCCATACACTGTCGGATAACTTTGGTCTCGGGAATACTCAGATGGAAACAGGATCATGTTCATTTCACTGGCTGCAGATAAAAATTTCCTAGCTGGTTTCATGGTCATGATTTGCATTCAAACATGTACAGGATGAAAATTCGTACAACCAAGCCAAGAAAAAAACATGGTATTTACAAATCCTCTGTGAAATTACAGCAAGAATTTTAACAACTGCCAGGCAGCTCATTAGTCTATTAGCCCAATTCTAACTGCTTTGTATCCCAAACTTTTGGGTACTTTGACTCCATATCAATTTCTTCCTACTTTTAGTGTAGTCTTAGTCAGGCTATCTGTGCTGAGCACTGGTAGGTAGGCTGCCTATTCTGGTTGTATTTACAGCTAAAATACCTTTTCCTTTTTTTTTTTTTTTTTCTTTTCTTTTTTCTTTTTCTTTTTAACTTGTTCAAGGAATATGAATGGACCAGACAGACGTGACCTGTGTTACCACATATAACTGATTAGATCATGCCAATGTAAATTATTACAGTCCCTCTCTAATCACTAGATCAATTGAAATTTACTTCAGTGGAAAACCTTCCTTTGGAAACCTCACTAATTTTGTGCCAATAATTTGTGATCCCAGTATATTTACAAGTTCTAAACTTGAAGGCCATATTTTTATAGGTACTGTACAGTTATATTTCTGTATTTTATAGATACTATTCACCAGAAGGTCAGACCTCAGTGTAATTAATAAATCTTTCTGTAATCTTTTAAAACTTGTCTTTGTATTTGTATATGTTGTTCTATTTTTTCCTTTTTTTTTTTTTTTTAATAACTGCCACTTAGTGAAAACAATTAAATCAATGTTTTGGGTCCTGAAAACCTGAAAGGAATAGGATTTTACTTTCCTTATCACTAGTTACAAAATCAAATCGTCCACTTTTCTTACAGCATCTGTATATATAGAAAAACACAGATGTACTGTAGGAAAATAATCTTACATCAAGGAAGGAGTCAGTCTCAATGACATTTTGTGATAAAAAGAAATGCAGAGGATTAGAGAGGTAAGAACACAGAAACAATCACCACCCAAAGACAGATAAGAGTCTGTATCGGAAGTTCGGCCCCTGAGATTTGTATTTTAGAATTATTGTATGTGGCTCTTACTATGAGAGTTCCTGAGAAATTATCTCGGTCTTTGGAATCCAACAGTAAGGCTTTGCAGAACACAGTTTAGGCCCTGGAGAAATCACATAAGCTGTGTTTAAATATTAACCAGTTTAAAGAGTGGATCTCTGCTAACCTAGAGTGGCTCCTTAGGGAGCATGCACATGAGGAGCACAGAGGGTAATTCAGAGGAGGAAGTAATTTTCAGCAATGGGAGAAGGAACGAAATACCTGGAGCACAGCTCCGACTAGTAGAGTACATAACTGAAACCACTGCTTTTATTACTACTGTTAATTTTGAAATATTCTTTCCCAAAAGACTATGAGAAAAAATGTTCTTTTAACTTTATTTTTAAAATAATTTTGTCTAGAAATTTGTTGCATGGGGTAACATTCATCTGGGATATAGATGTCTGCACACAAGTGTATGGGTATGTGTATGTTAATGTCTGTGTGTGTGTTTCTTCTCATAGTCAAATTCCAGAGCATAGATTTTTCTAAAAGATACATATACATTTCAGGGTGAATGTTTTTCCTACCTTTCAGCTTTATAAAAACAGGTTTTCCAGAGGAACTGCAATTGTATTAAAAAATTAAAGAAAAATATGAACCCAACCTAATTCCGTTTACAAAAGTATTAAAAAAAAAATGGGGAGAACTTATAATAATTTGAGACATGTTTCAATGCTTTCAATTCCATGTAGTTTCTAGGATATTCTGTGCACCCCTGGCTGTCAAGAAAGGTAACCTGGGATCATCAAAGTGGAAAAAGCTAATACAGTCATTATTAGTTCATTATATTTTGTTTAAAAACACTCTCTGAGAATAAGTACCGTCACAACTGGTACAATAAAATCATTCATCATGTTACTAGCCCCATCAGACGTAATATGTAATTTGTACCTCAGGCAGGTGGGCAAATCTAAGATCAGATAGACAAATATGAGAATTCAATTCTCCCTTCTGGACTACCTTCCACTGGCATCTTTAGTATATTGCTCACTCTCTCACTTAAGAGTACTTTCTCACTTAAGAGTACTTAGATTTTGGAGAAGATAACCTTGTCTACAGATTGTTTGAATACTGCCCATGATCAGACTGCCAAATCATGCATTTTGGGGTAGCTAATTAAACCCCCAAATACTTAGGCATGTGGCCAATTCCGAATACGTAAATGGTCCAATGAAACCAACATTTGTGTTCCTTTTGGAATTAGAAAATTCTGGAACATCCTAAATTAGGAGGAAAAAAACATCTTTGAAATTCTCCCTTCTCCTCTGCTCTTCAGAATCTTCCGCAATGAAGAGTGTTTTCCTGTTTTCCTTAACTGAACTGTGGCTTGCAAAGCAAACTGAAGTCTCAGTTTCAGTGCATTTGACCTTGATGACAACTTTGTTGTTAAACTTTGCAAAGCTAATTGGGGTCCTGTGGCTGTGCTATTAAACCTTACATAAATTGTACAGGGTACATGGAAAAAAACCATAATAATTTAAAATTTAAAAAAAAATAAAGTAAGAAAAGAAAAAGAGAAAGCCATAAGCTGATGGAATGTTTTCCAGAATTTGGGCCATATTCAAGCACAGATCACTGCCACATGCCACTGTGCCATCCAGTCCCCTACTCACACAACTACTGCAAATGGTATCATTTTGCAACTAATTTACTCGCTTAGTTTTGGCCATTAGTCATTCCCAATATCCTCAATCTGCAGGTAATTTTCCACATTATTAGTTACCCACCTGTCTTATTAAACTGGACTTTCTGAAACCCTGTGTGTCTACATTTTCTACACCTTTAGATCAAGCAAATAATTGCCTGTACCTGGATGGAAGAATTTAATAGAAAGATTATAGTTGATTCCAAAAGTTAATAACTATAACATCTGGTTTCTCTTTTTAACATTTAAATGATAAATTCAGTGTTCAAGAAGAAAGGAGAAAAAAGTGAGAACACGGAAGAATGAAATGTTCTTATCATTTGTAGGACAGGTTAAATTTAGATGGGCAGAAGGTAGGTTTTACTCTTTCCCACTTAATGTTCCACTACCTTGACCCAAAGGGACCAATCTTTATCACATTAATAGAAAGAATTTCTCAGTGCCGAGACAAGACTTGGCTTCTTTTTCACTAAGAATGCCAAGTGTGCTGCATTATGCAAAATCTTGGTTATCTTCCGCTGCTCTTTATGATAGACTATGGCTGTTCTGAGATGCCTTGACTCATTTCTATTCAGACCTCTATAAAACCATCTGCATGGGAAGAGTTTTAAATATTGCTGGGTAAAACTGTGAACATTATTTTCCCAAATCGATTCAGAAGAGATGGAGGAGAAAAGAGGGAAAAAGAACACGAGGATGAAGAAGGGAAAAGGATCTGGGGTCTCTCTGTCCAGGCCTGATATGTTAAGAGCTATGTTGGCAGCTATCCATGGGCACAAGTGCTAAACCTATTTTGCATATAAATTGACACACTTAAAAAAGATGCACACATCTTTAGCAGATGCATTTTCCTTGCTAAGGCAAATAAAAACATGCTTGTTGCTTAAGTTCACCTGCAATGAAAACAAAATGCCCAAGAGCTATTCAAGAGGAATAACAGACTTGAGCTCCAGCCTGCATGACTCATTAGTCTTTATGGTTTCCACATCCAAATCTGAGTGTCAAAGGCCTGGTGGCCCACCCTGGAGGGAAAGTGTTTTCATAAAGAACTGAGTATCATAGGCACATTGTGGGCAGTGTAATTAACCTACCCAGGTGAAACTCTCTCAGGGGACACATTTACTCTCCAAGTCTTCAAGATTCACTGAATGTGGTAGCAACAGAAATGTAGGAAGGTATCCCAGTCCTATTGCTTCATCCAGGGTTAAACAGAATGTCCCTTTCTTGTAAATTGTTTCAGAGGATATAGATTCACTAAATTCAATTGAAAACACCTTGGATCTCCAGTAAACTCTGAAAGAGGAAAGATGCTCCCTCCTCACTTTGGGCTTTTCCTTCCTTTCTGAAAGTTGGGATTGAAGGGTAATGCTTACAGAGATCTGAGAAGAGAAATCAACATACATAATTTACTCCCAGACCTACTATGTGGACTCTGCTGCTCTTTAGGTAATACAGCTTTGGTGAAAGAGACTTCTTGAATTCCATGCTAAAGACTTGAAACCAAGCCTATCCTTGCATCTGTCCTATGGTCCGAAGTTTCTTCATATACAGACAAAGAAAGTATAAATAGTGATAGGTGTCCCTGAAACCAAGAATACTGTATTAATATATGTTATAGGATGCATAAGCATCTTCTGGTCCAACTGAAATCTATGACAGAAAGCCTGTCAGCTTCAGCATCAAGGATTTATCAACTAGCTGTCTTCACTCTGCTTCAGGCATTTCCCCACATGTTAATTTGTGGGTAACTCCAATGCGTTATCGGTTGTGAAACAGCTACTTTGGTTTTAAACAACTGAAAACATAATTTCAGGACACCAGTGTTCCATCTCCAGCTCTGTCACTGAGGTGTTTTCTGTGATGATTTTGACTCTTTTCTCAATTCTCACATTATTTCACAAAATGCTTAAACAAGTCTGTCCTACAATGCTGTTATGACATTACATGAAATCCTGTTGTCATTCCAAACAACAGTAAAATTCATATTTTTCAGGCAGTTTCAGATGAACTTGATATCTTTAAAAGCATTGCCAGAACATGGGAATCTGGATTTATGTACTTTTGCCAGAAGTTCAAGTATTTTGGTTTTTATATAAACTGAAAGTGGCTAATTGTAAAATGGATATTAAGATAATACACGGATTCATGAGTCTTTTGGTGAATACTATTTATATTTATGTATTTTTTCTGAGGGAAAAAACTATAATTGATATTGTTATTTTTATTTATATTTACATGGTACTCTAAGCTGTTTAGACTAATGAATCTATAAACTTCCATGTTTGCTTTCCTCCCTCCCTGCCCTTCAGTCCTACTTTCACTTTTTCTTTCTAGGTAAAATCTGCATGTAATTTTGTCTAATCAAACAAACTCACGAACTCTTAAGCAGACATATCTTTTTTTTTTTTTTCCGCTCTTAGAATGCATGTATGGAAAAGACAAAATGATTAAAAAAAAAGGTTTATTCTCTTATTAAATCTTTGGTCCTGACAATGCAGTTTTGAGTGGCTGATTTAGTACGTGCAATGCATTGACCATATCAAAATGGTGAATTCAGACCTGAACTACCATTAGGTCTTTCAGTTGAAGTCTTTGAGCCTTTGACTAAAATTCATGGAAAGAATAACAATTTTGAGGACACTAAAACTTGTAAATTGAGGAGAAGAACTGTGATAATTTACTGGAAATTTCTAGGCATTATTAACTGATGCTGGTTTGCTACATGCAAGAATGGATGTAAAAGTATGTAACCTGTAACCCACTGCTCAAAAAATAAATAAAAATAGTTTTATTAACAATTTCTTTCTCCTTTTACATGAAAAGCATGTGAAGTATGCATACAGTCAAGGCTGCAGTTCCTGTCAGTATGAAGCCCTACAGAAATCAGCGGGAAAGAGTTTCAGTTACAGGACGCTGTCCTTAGTCTTAAAATTTGTCATTAAAAAAAGAAAATCCTACATATAAATTTCCAAAATAAAAGTGGAAAACTCCCATTCTTTGTTCTGATTTATATAATACCACAATAAGACATATTTTTGTGCCTTTTGGAAGCAAAGGTTCAGCATGAAAGCTTTTCTGTGGCTTCGTTTGATAGTGGAAAGCAGCTAAAAATGAAAAAAAATATGTCATTTGGACAATGACATTGGGAAATCCAATTAACATTAAATTAGGCTGAGATTATATATCATAAGCAATTAGAGTAGGGCTTTGAAAAGTACCATCCCTCTCTGATGCTTTCAAACCTTTCAGTGTTAATATTCCAATAAAAACGCTATTTTCCCCCACAGGTTCCACAAAGTATGAATTTTTGATTACTCAATCTGGTTGATCAGAACTGAGTTTATTAGAGTTGTTTTTTTTTTGCTTTCCAAACTTCAGCCATTTATTTCCCTCTCCTTCCCCTCTAAGAACTTCAACAAACACTGCATTTACTCCCCCGCCCTGCAAATGGCAAGAGAAAGTTACCTTTTATTTATGAGTGATCATTTTTTCCTGTCTGTATTTTGACAAATAACATGGCAGAAAATGATTAAGGGTCTCATTTTGCAATGTGACTTGTATGTTATTTATTGTTAAAATAAAAGTCACTTTGTGAATTGAAGTTTTTAATCATTTTTCTTCTCTTTCAGGAAATAGTTTTATCAGAAAGTGATGATATTTGACAGTGCTGTTTTTTTAATGATAGGTAGGATCCTGGTAAGGAGTTTATCACTAATTATTTTGCAGTAGTATAATTATATGGATAAACTATTATTTAGTTATTTTCCATTTAAATGCTCTTCCTTTGTCCTATGTTGTTAATGGGAATATCAGAGTGCTCTATCTCCCACATAAAATGCAAGATATACAAACACTTTTGAAAAGATTTTCCCTGTCTTCTCTCAGAAACATATTATATGAAACAACTCAATTTAGAAACAAAAATAACAAATACTATAATTTCTTTGTAAATCAGACTGTAAGGTATCTTTGTTTTCAAACCTCTCCTGGGAAATCCCTCATTCTTCTCCCAGTTTTGCATATGTAAATGAATTATACTTATTCCATCTCCACATTTACATTCCACCTAACTTTAGCCACTTTCCAGGAAGTTAAAAATAAATTTTATCAGTCTCCCCCTGTGTTAAATAAAGATAGACAAGGACTACTAGAAGATGATCCAGAACATATCTCATTAAGTCAGCTTTGGTTGTTCATTGAATGCACAGCTGATAGTGAAAAATAAAATAAAATAAAATAAAAAACAACAACAACAACAACAACAACAACAACAACAACAACAACAAAACTGAAGAGCCCTTTAATAAGTGTGATAAATATTCAAACTCAGATACAAGTGTATAACTTTGTTCCCATGCACCTACAAATGCTCTTCAGAGTGTTTCTTATCCAAGTGTCCCAGACAACTCTACAAATGCCCATTAACTCATCACAGCTCTTTAAGAAATATTAGGAAAGTGGATCTCAGCCTTGTCCAGGTGTTTATAAGCTACCTCTGTGGGCAGGACCAAGAGAAGAGTGGGAGCTCAAAAGGCAGAATAGTGTCCTCTGATGCCTCAAAAGGCAGAATAGTGTCTCAGGACTGTGGGGTGTTGGTGGATGAAAAACTGGACATGATCTGGCAGTGTGGACACAGAAAACCCACTGTGTCCTGGACTATGTCAAAAGAGGTGTGATCAGTAGGTAAAGGGAGGGGATTGTCTCTACTGCTCTCTGGTGAGACCCCACCTAATACTGTATTCAGCTCTGGGGACCTGTGTTGGGTCTGGCTGAGCCGGAATTTATTTCCCCACAGCAACCCTCACAGTGCCGTGCTCTGCATTAGTAGCTAGAGGAGTGTTGATAACACACCCATGTTTTGGCTACTGCCTAGCACAGGGCTGTAACGTTCCTTCTTCACGCGAGGGCGAGATCCTGGGAGGGGACACAAGTAGGCCAGCTGACCCACACTGACCACGGGGATATTCCATACCATATGGCATCAATCCACATATAAAAGCTGAGGCAAGGAGCAGGACGGGAGGCACTCATTGTCTCTGATGGCTGCCTGCTGTGCTGGAGCCCTGCTTCTCAGAGAAGTGGCCGACCATCGCTGCTGATGGGAAGTAGAGATTAACTGCTGGCTTCTGCTTTGTGCGTGCACACGCTGCTTTTGCTTTCTTTTTTTTTTTGCATGAATATAAACTGCCTTATCGCAACCCACGACTTGTGGTGTTTTCTTTTCCCACCTTACTCTTTCCCCTAGCTGGCTGGGAAGGGGAAGGATAGAGCAGCTGAGTGGGCACCTGGCATTCAGCCAAGGTGAACCCACCACAGGACCCCAATAAAAGAAGCGGAGCAAGTCCAGAGGAGGCCACAGAGTTGCTCGGAGGGCTGGAGCACCTCTGCTCTGGACACAGGCTGAGAGAGTTGGTGATGTTTAGCCTGGAGAAGAGAAGGATCCAGGGAGACCTTAGAGCCCTTCCAGTACCCAGAGAGGTTGCAAGGGAGTTAATGGAGGACTTTTAACAGGGACATGGAGTGACAGGACAAAAGGGAATGGCTTTAGACTGAAAAAGGCTAGATTTAAATTAGATATTATGAAGAAATTCTTTACTGTGAGGGTAGTGAGGGCCTGGCACAGGTTGCCCACTCCTAGACCCACACTTGGTCAACGGTCCATGTCTGAAGGTTATATGTATGCACAACCAATCCTTTGCATGTCTTTGCTGAGATTTCAAAGTTTAGCATGCTATTAATCACTTCCCAAGGATCTATTGCAGCAAGGAGTCTCTCAAACTTGAGGAATAACCTTGAGACGTGTCCCTACCAAAGGGGTTATCCTGGCATACAGCCTGCCACTGTGTGGGAGAGCCAAACAGGCCCCGGGC
Source organism: Pseudopipra pipra (assembly GCF_036250125.1). Classification (NCBI taxonomy): domain Eukaryota; kingdom Metazoa; phylum Chordata; class Aves; order Passeriformes; family Pipridae; genus Pseudopipra; species Pseudopipra pipra. Next base: position 5,243,964 of record NC_087581.1, on the reverse strand, counting down.
TGTCCACTATTTATGGAGTAAGTGATGAACTTATTGTATTTGCATACCAGCAACACGTCTGGGTGACCTTTCCAGACAGTCCTTGGCTACCAAGTTGCCATCCATCCCCCAAAGTCCAGAGTGAGATGCCAGTATCACTAACACAGCAAAACCTTTACTGTCACACTTGTGGAAGTGAGACATTGGTACTGAATCTGGTCAAAGCTGTGCTTCTAATTTATCACTTAATTTAAACACTAAGGCATAAAAAGTTCATTTTTTTAACCACAAGTATATATTGTTGGTCTATCTGTTCATCCAGCATGGTCTGACTGACTGTATATCCTTTCCCCACAGGAGATGAGGAGAGGCTGATTCAGTTGGAACAGTTAAGGCAAGTGAACTCTTGATGGGTTGAAACAAGGAGTTGAGCTTTTTCTCTTGTGTTACACATGCAGGTGTTGCCTCAGGAGTTGAGAATGGCCCCCCAGCACAGCAAGCAGCCACTGACAGCAGTTTTGACAAGAATTGTGAGAATCAGCAGCTGCTGGTAAGGGATAATTTAGCTTAAAGAGTAGTCCCAACATCTAAATTTGATTTCCCATCTTTATCTCCTTCCTTTATACTGCTATTGAGGCTGCTTTCAAAACAAAAGACTTACAAATGTAAAAAATGGCACAGTAGTGGCAAGGAGAGCTCTTGGTTGTCAGGTGAGTATCACTGCAATAGTCACTATGCAAACTCTTTCAAATTTGATGCACACCTTATTTTTCCCAAATACATGTCTCAGTTGAGGGAAAAAATGAGATAAGTTGATCTAAAAATGTTATCTTTCCAGTGTTTCTAATCAGGAAAAATTGTTTGGATTCTTCAGGGTGGGCTGGTACTGAAGGTTCTGCATTGCATCTTTTGCATTAATTATTTCCACCCAGTCACTGATCAGACTTTATCTTACCTTGTCTTTTCTTATTTTAACATTCAATTTGCAGTAACTACAGACATAATTTCCCTTCTCAGTGCTGGACAGTTCTTACTTGCTTCAGCCCGTGATCATGTCAGCCTCGAGAGGAAAGAGGTACATGTGTAGGTCACAGAGATCAGAAAGGAAAGAATTTAGGCAGGAAAACCCCGATGCGAAACATCTAAGGAGGGACAATTTGAAATTGCCATGCGGGACTCTGAACGTGAGTGTGTTAACTAGCAGCTCACAAGCTTTGTCTATTCCTCTGTTCCTGCTTCAGTTTGACAGGATTGGCACAAGGAAGCTCTCAAAACTGTCAGACTTGCACATTTGATGAGTCCGGGTTCTTTTCAACCCCTATGGCAATGTCCTTTTATTCATGCAGTAAAAGCTTGTTACCTGGTCACAAACACAGTCCGGCTTCAAAGCTCCCTGCTCTCTTTCCACTGCTGATTTCTGTATTTTCCCAGTTATTCAGCATCAAACCAAGAAAGTCCTGGACTGCTGGACTCCTGAGGCTTTCTTTTTTTTTTTTTTTTTTTCTTTTTACTTTCTTCCCACCCAAGTTCCAAAGCTTACCCTTTCCTCTTTGCCATTCTGTTTTATGACAACCAAAACAAAAGTAGTAAGACTGCTTATCTAAATTTAACACAGAGGAAATAGTTCAAGTAAGGAAACAGCTGAAGATACTCTCCGCAGGTCTGTGGAACCTAAATAATGTTGATTTAATCAACATTTAATCAACATTTAAGCACATCAGCATCTCACTGAGACAGTATGTAAGGAAGCACAGCACCCACCAAGTAAAACAGAATGCAGAAGCACAGACTAAGAGAGAACACCACAGATATCACCAACACTGTAAGACATTTACACACATAGCACAGGACATGACAAAATAGGCATTTACATAGCATGGACTGATACCGTGCTTTGTGCCAGCATTGACCTGGTATAACAACAGGTCATCCAATCTGATGCAATTTGCTCTGACCAGCTGTTGTGCCTGGATTTTTGTTCCTGAGCAACAAAGCTGTGCATGGAAATTTATGTAACTGGTGGGGTAATAACAAAGTATTCAAAGACTACAACAAAGTATGCAGAAGGAGTCATAAAATAATTTATGTAGCAGCAAAGTAGCTTTGTCCATGATGAAATTAGCCCACTATATTTGTTTCAGTGTCTCTGAGCAGAAGCTCTCTGTTGTGTCCCTCTGCATGACAGAGGATGATATTCCATTTGGAGAATATTTGGATCATTTGAGCTGGAAAGATATTGACAGAAGTTGAAAAGTGAAAAGACAGAAAATAGGGTAGGCAGATTTTTTACTTCCTTTTGTAAAAATTGTTTCTGTTTTACTGAGTTCTCAGCCATTTGTGGTACTTGTGCTTTGGCATGGCTAAGTCTCAGGCTTTGGGTTAATCTTGATTGAGAGGAAATCTCAAATATTGATGATGAGCTGTGTAAAATCCTATGCAAGTCCGTACCATAGAGAAGGTATTGTCTGTACAAGGAAGACAGCTGAATTTCAAAGTTTTTTATTCTTTTCAAGGACCTCAACCTGTCTGCACTGCTGCCCATAGGGGATAAATAAAGTCTAGGTTCATATTTCTACTCTGAATTTCCATCTTAATTCTGCCCTCTTTACCCATACCTTTACTTATATTCAAAAGATAGCACAGAATTTTGTGCAGGATCCCAGATTATAGCGGGAAATATAATCTGAAAGACAATGCTCTCTACAAATACCTGATAGAAGGGTGTAGTGAGGCAGGTGTTGGATTCTTCTCCCAAGAAACAAGAGATATGATGAGAGGAAATGGCTTCAGGTGGCGCCAGAGGAGGTTTAAGTTGCATATTTGAAAAAATCCCTTCACTGAAAGGGTTGTCGAGCCCTGGAACAGGGCAGTGGTGGAGTCACATCCCTGGAGGCAGCTAAAAGGTGTGTAGATGTGTCTCCTGTGGACATTGTTTATTAGTGAACTTAGTTGAGTTAGTTTTATACTTGGACTTGATATTCTTAAGGATTTTTACAAAGTAAATGATTCCATGATTGTATTAAAAAAAAAAAACCCTAAGCAGTACTTCATGAGACTTTTCTGATGATTTAGGAAGTACATCTAAAATCCTTTGGAATGGAAGATCCTTTTCTATACATTCATGTGTGACCTTCTTACATCTTGGTCATACAAAGAAGTCATGAAGCACCAAATATTATCTGAACAGGAGGCATTGGAAGAGCCTTCACACCAGCCATCCTATGTAAGCAAGTATGGAGAAACCAGAGAACACATGTTTAAATATTGCTCCATTCCTGATTAAACATCATAATTTTTGCTTGATAGCAATTGCAAAAAAAGACATTGTACATTGATCAAAATTCAGACAGGTTCTGAGTATTCACATGTGTGACATACCTGCTGGAGATGACTAAGCTACACAGAGAGCACCTGCTTGTCTGAGGACAATAGAGAGGAAACTGTCTTTCATTAGGCTGAGATTTGTAGGAGTTAAGTGCTGATTTTCAGAGCATGACTATAATTCAGCTTCAAATAATGTGATAAGACAGGCAAAGGCAGAAAACTCTGCTAAACTCTCCGACAAGGGAACAGAAAATCCTCCACAGTTACAGAGACTCTAAGGACTTCTTCTCTCGTTTGTAATTAACTTCTTCCATATAAACCCAGTCTGACCTTGTCTGTACAGTATTGTCCAGACCTTTCATTTGTCATATGGTATATGGCTTGGTAGTATAGCTTGTGTCTCAATGTCAGTGAGTGTCTGGGGCTTGGGATTTTTTTCATCATTTTTTCCCCTCCACTTTATGACTCCAATGACTGAAAGAAAAGCAGTAAGAGTGTGGATGTCAGAAAGTTCCTTCAAGTCTTTGCAAGAGTATTAAAGATCGGGAAAGCACAGTAACAAGATGAAATAAATAAATAAAAAAATAAATAAAAATTCTCAACTGAGGCAATAAAACCTTTAAGGTGTAGAAAAAGTGTTTTCCCTACTTTTCCAGAAATCAGATGCAGATTATTTTTGGTTACACTTTTAGTATAAAGGCAAATTAATAATAGAAAAGAATGGCTTGGATTTTTTTTTTAATTTATTTTGTCTTGTTTTCAATTACAAGGACTGTAATTGAAGAGAGTTTGTATTGAGAGAGTTTAGGTTTGTTTGCTTATTTATTTCTTTTGCTTTTAAAGTGATTAAATGCAATTAAAAATTTGAGAGTTTGAGTACAAAAGTAGCAAAATGTCTGTAAGAAAAAGTAAAGTAAACTAGAGTAAGATTGTACAGATTGCTTTGTACTAAGGACCAAATTTATCCCCTATAACACTGACATCTCAGCGAGGTATCATAATTTAGCTGTGCTGCTTTATGGTAGCAAGAAAGTTTATCTACTGTACCAATGCACAGTATTAGAACATTTTTTCACCGATGAACTAAGAAAGCTGAAAGTTTTCAAGTTTTCTGTCAAACATACAAACTCATTGCTCAGCTTATTCCTTTCCTGATCTTGAACTTCAGAACCAGGATTTCACTTTCCTTTACTAAACAAATACTGAACTGACCACTGTTCAAGAAGGCACATTTTAATTGTACACTTGTGCACATGTGTTTGTTTATTTATGGTGTGCGTACACATCCAATGTGTAAGACATTGTATGTATGCATTTCTACAGTAAACCATCTAAGGTGATGTGAAGAGAATCTTCCAGAAAGCGTGTTTGCTCCAGTGGCCAGTTCTTAATTTTAAAACACAACATCTGCATGAAACATTCTGCCTTTTAGAATCCATTCTTTTTGGGTACTGAATGAAATTATCTTCACATTTTTTGAGGAGTAAAGTTTTCTAAAGGTGTTGCAATCCTGTGTTAATGGTCAGTTTTAAATTCGTGAGGTCTTCTTTTTGGATCTGGAGTTATTAAAAAATTAGGAAAAAATTATCTGCGAAACTCTCCACCCACATCCACAAAGCTTTCAAAAGCATAAGCTTATTTCAGAAGATTGCAAAGAATGCTATAGCACACAAAAAAAATCCAAAACACAAACCAATGTTCAGAATATCCTTCTAATTATATAAAGATGACTTAAAAAAACTACTGTTTGTCAGTTTTCAAAAGTTCTGCTAAACACTTGAGACACAAATTCACACAGATGTTAATTTATGTATTTATTTGCCATCTCCTCAAGGGAAAATGTATTAAAAACCGGACATTTTACTACATATTTACACTGTGTAAAATAGGCAACTATAAATACAGAAGGAAATATATATAGAAAAGAAATTTATACGTAAGAGGAGAGGATTTTCACCATGGTATAGTTTAAATACTTCCCTTTTTCTTTGTTTTTATTTTTTCCAATTTTTATTGTCTTTTTCTCTACCTTCACTGAGCCCTAAGCCATGAAATTTATGCTATACTTTATATAATCCACAAAAACCTTGCATGTAAAATGTACATCTAGTGCTTCTCAGGGGGGAACTGAGTGTCATCATCTTAAGCAAAAGTCAAGAATAAACTTAATATATCCAATCTACAGGAGCCCTATAAAATTTTAGATTATAACAGGGTTAGATTCATTCACCAAAAAAACCCCAAACCAAACAAAAACAAAAAACAAAACCCCTAAAAAACAAAACAAAACAAAAAAACCAACCAAAACAAACAAAACAAACAACAAAAAAATCCCAACCGAAGAAAAAAACCCAAAAAAACCCAACCAAACCCACACCCTAAAAACCAACAACAACAAAATCACAATCCAGACCCACAAACAAAACCCAAACTTGTAGGTTTCTATGTTTTTTTCAAGAAGTTTTCGAACAACCTGCACATGTGTTGTGGTTTAATCCCAGACAGCAGCCAAGCCCTGTGCAGCCAAGCCCTCACTCTTCCACCTGCAGGATCAAGAGAGGTAAATCAGAAGGGTAAAAGTGAGGAAGTTATTGGGTTGAGATAAAGGCATTTTAACAGGTAAAATAAAAGCTGTACATGTGAGCAAAGCAAAACAAGGAATTAATTCACTGCTTCCCGTGGGCAGTCAGGTGTTCAGCCATCCCCAGGAGAGCTGGGCCCCGTCACACACGGTGGTTACTTGGGAAGACAAAACATCATCACAGCAAAAATCCCCTCTTCCTCTTTCTTCCCCCCCACTATATACTGAGCACAATGTCACATGGTCTGGAATATCCCTTTGGTCAGTTGGGGTCACCTGTCCCAGCTGTGTCCCCTCCCAGCCTCCCATGCTGCCCCAGCCTCCTTCCCAGTGTGGCAGTACAAGAAGCAGAAAAAGCCTTGGCTCTTTCTAAGCCCTACTCAGCAACAACAAAAACACCTCTAGTTATCATCCCTGTGTTCAGCACAAATCCCAAACACAGTCCCATACCAACCACTGTGAAGAAAACTAACTCTACCCCAGCCAAAACCAGTGCAAGATGACATCCCAGCACTAACAAACTTACTCGCCTTATCTGGACAACTCACTGGCTACAAGTCAGGTGTTGAATTCCCCAAGAGGCCATTCTTCTCTGTCTCTTTTCTGTACATATCCTTGAACTGATCAGCCACATCAGCAGCGTTAGGTATGAAATAAGAAGCCTGACCTTTGGAATTGGCTCTCCCGACTGATCAGCTCAGCACTGATGTGCCTGGCACATTTTGACAGCGCTGGGAGTTGCATATGGGAATTGCACATGTCTAGATGGGAAAATATTTTAGCGAGAGGAAAATTCTACGGAGAGGGGCATGGTGCAGGGAGAATTTCTCTGAACAGAGAGCTACAGTTTGGCTGATTATTTTCTGGCCATCCTTTACTGGATAAAATCAGGTTACCTTCAGTATTAAATTGCCTATGCATTCACTGAATTCACAGTCGAGTAAAAGAATGGCCTATAGATATGAAAAAAAATTAGGATATGATATATATATGCTTCTGTGCAGCACTAAAGATCAGAAAACGAGAAACTTCAGCACATGATCAACTCCCACTCTCTCAATCCCTTTGAAAGTAGGATCTGAGGCTGTGTAAAATATTCTTCCTTAAAAGCTAACTTCTTTTTGATAATGCTTAGAGTTTATTGTGATGATTTAATTGAGTCCTTGGTAGCAGTTATGCTTCCTGAGATGCTCTATTTCATGTACTCCTTAATGCACAAATGCATCTGTGCATTTTGTCATGGTTGCTTCACACAGACCATCACTAAGAGCTCTTCTCCCTGACTGCAGCAGCAAATCTGTGGTTGTCAGAGGCTCTGCAGTCTTTGAGGAGCACATACGACAAGTGTCTGTGGGTTTTAAAGGTGAATCTGGGACAGCCAGAAAACAAACCCAACAAATGAGGGATCAGAAATCCAAAATCTGTCTGTGGCTTACAATTCTCACTGGCTCTTCTGGGCCTCCCTTGCATGCTGAGGACCTGATCCCCACACACATTCATGTTCTCTCTAAATGACCTAAGAGGAGAGTCACTTTTTAGGCTGCAGTTACAAATGCCCCTACACATCTTTCACAAAGAGAAGGTGCCCAGATCTCTCACAATGTGCTTCTCTTACAGTTGTTTTTTAAATTTTATTTATAATCATGCCTAGCTCATGTTCTCTGAGCTTGTCTGGACACCTGTGAAACACCAAGATAAGGTCTGAGAGGTGCAATTATATTTTCTTAAGCTTCAGAGACCCCAAATGCTTTTGTCATGGGTTGCTGTTTTTCTGGGAAAAGGATAGGGTGGCATCCCCTTTTACTATGAATAATAGCACCTCCTTTCCCCGGGTGTGCTTCGCTGTCTAGAGGCTGCAAAACATCAGGGTACGTTCACATTCTCTGTGCAGTGTGGATCATCAGCTTCAGGAATACTGAAAATGACAGAAAATTGTGGGAACTCTGGGATCACCTTCCAGACCAGAAGTTTGCTGTAACTCTTCTGTCACCCCCCGCAGCCCCACGAGGGCAGTGGGAAGCTGTGCCACCTTGGCAGGGCACCCAAAGTGTGGTTGTGCAGCAGCAGGTCCAGCAGGAAGGGTGATAAACCTGTAAGTCAGTAGGATTTGCTCTGAAATGACATTACCACCTCTTTGATGAAGAAAAGGCTTTTGCTTAAGTAATGACATCAATCTTAAATAGATCTGACAATAATACTTTCCATCAGTGGAGTTAAAGGTCTTTCTATACGAGGCTGGGATCAGCGGGCTGATGTGAAGTGAATTTCCCAGCTCAGGAGTAGAATTAAAGTCCTCTGAATTACAGTGCATCTTTCTTTGGGCAATACTAGTGTGTCCCTCTCTAAAGTGTCACACTCCTTCACCTTGATCTATGTATGATCGTACCCCTAAAACAAAGAAAAGCCATGTGACAAATATTTGTGGGAAGAGCCTGTTCAAATGCTGCCAGCACATCCTGGCATGGTTTTTACCATATATATGCTGTTTGTTAGACAGATAAGAAGGACTTTCTTGCAGTTAAAGTATGTGGCACAAATAAAGCAAGATTAAAATTGCACCTCTGCTCCCAATCTCCTTTCTGATGATGGGCATGGCTGTTAATTTATCAGACCTACTAACCATACAACAGAGGAAACATCCTGCAGCACTGGTGAAAAGAGCTATTTATAACAGCAGATACAAGCAAACACAGGTTTTAAAATAATTTTGTTTATATATAACAAGATCATTTCAGAAGTGCAAATAGCAGAATTTTCTTTATTTTTTTCAGTCAAACACTTTAGTATTGTCCAAAATTTCCTATCTCAAATCAAGCGGGAAATACAAACACATATTTTGCTGGACATGGGGAATAATGTCATTTAAATTTACAGGAAGAAAAGGAACAGTTTTGCCCACTGTACAAAAACAGGACAGGTATCTTTATCGTTTCCTGTTGCAATCTGAAGTGTGGCAGATCTGAAGAAGTTCAGCAGCAAACATAGACAAGGATAAACTGAGGTAAAAGCTGCTTCAGATGCTTAAAGATATGACAAGTTCTGAAAAAGAAACCCACATAACTGCATTGGACTTGAGCTCCCTGGACCACAGGCTTAGAAGGTGATGTGGGCCTCAAGTCACAATTTTTTAGCCATAACAAACTTGCTGCTCTTCTGGCAAAGAGGAGGAACAGAGTTGCAGGGCATTCTAGCTAATTTTGGTCAGTGTGCAGGTCTCTTGTCTTCATCCTTTATGACTGATGGAATTAAGTGTGAGGAAATCTTTCACACTGGCAAGACCACACTGTGCTCTCAGAGTTATGTGTGTTGTGGTATTAGACTACCCCTGAGCCCCCTTCAAATGCAGAAGGTTGTTGCATTCATGAGGTGAACTCTGAATATTTCTGTAGCTGTCAGCAGCTGACCTCGATGTCTGTGTCCGTAAGCCACACATCCATCTGCATGGTGCAATGTTTGTAAGCATAGGTGGGAATGTTTCTGTGAATTTGGCATCATGTGCATATGCTTTGCTACTAGTGTGGATGCTTTTGTACACCTGCATCTGATGGAGGAGTGTTTCTGAAACTCTGTGGAGGGGAGAAAGAATTTGTAAATGTTATGCAATATTTGTGCAAAATAATGGCTGGAGAATGTCTGCTCCTCTGTGGCTACAGGTGCTGCTTTGCCTCTTTCTGCATTGAAAGGAGAGTTTGATACTTGTCAGAACTTCTGTGTGTGTCTGTATGTCTCACTCACTGATAATGAAAGGCCTTCAATAAGCTACTATGAGTTCTTCTATATTCATTTTTCATTTTTATATTCCCCTGACTTTTCTAGGTGTTCCTTGAAAACTTGCATTAGGGACTTTATGATACTTGGAGCTGTCAGGATGCTTCTATCCTCATCTCTCTGAGGTTAGGCAACTGCAGAACAAACATAAAAATAAGGTGAGAAGGTCACTGTTTCCCTCCATGTTCTTTGGCAATAGTTTCCTCTTCCCTGTCCTCTTCATTTCCCCTTTCTTTACACTGCACCTTCTATCAAGGAGCTTATTCACACTATTAAATACACCTAGATTCAAGGCTTTCTGTGAGTTTTAACTTTAGCAGAGCTTTAGATATCATGTTTTAGAAAGGATGTTTTCTGTTAACACATCCCACTGGAGTTGTAACTTAGAGCTTGTTAATGGCTTCACACTGTCTGTAGGTTAAGGATCCAAACCACTTCTTTGTTCTTGACCATTGCTCATCCACAAAGTAAACCTTGGTATGCACACAGGACAGCAGATCTGATGTCCTCAGACAAGACTATGACCAGGACAGGTAGAAGACCAGGATCCTGGGGCACTTCACAATGCACCCCACAAGGTACAACTGGACAGAGCAACAGAAACTGTACCTAAAATATTAGCAATGCAGTTGATTATATTTTTTCTGTTTTTTACCAAAAAGCCCTTAAATGCCAGGGGGAAAAAAAAAAAAAAGCTTCTGCTTGGAGCCAGGGATTCCAATAGGCCCAATCCAAATAACTACCTGTGTTATTTGGTGCTACCCAAGTGGCACCACAGCAAACTGAAGGGAGGAATGAGATGAGGTGAAGAGAAAAGCAGCCGGGTCCCCACGGAGATGAACATGTCAAAACTGCAGAAAATAGGTGTGTTGCTCTCGTGGTGAGTGGTGATGGCCTGTCTCAGCAGCTTCATCTGCTGCTGCTTCAGCTCCTCCTCTCTCCCCATGGACAAGTAGAGCATCACCAGGACTGACCAACATCTCTTTACCCTGTGCTCACTCTCCTCACCTGCCTCTCCTTCCCCTGCTGCAGGAGTGGCTGGAAACAGGATGCTCCTCCAGGACTTGCTGCAATGCCTTGAGTCTGTGTGACGTAGTCCTCAGCTTAATGCCGAAATCTTTACTCTTTTCTTGATCACCAAACTCAGAGTGTTTCCAGAAGAGGTTGTGGTTAAAGGCAGTGATTAATCATTTGGACAACAAAATATGGAAACTAGTGAAATCTAGCGTCCAGACATTAATTCCCTGAAAATGAAACCGTAGTCATTCAAGAACTGAGAGCTCTGAATCCTACAGGAAAAGTGAGACTACCTAGACCAAGCTAAAATATTACACCACATGCTGAGAAAGCAGAAAAATGAAGGTGACCTCCAAGTCCTTCAGAAGAAATTGTACAATCAGATGGCATTTTCACTCCCTTCATCAACTATTCAAAACTGTTTACCAAATATATGTATTTTCTCTGATAAAACCATGGTGTGAATTTAGCTTGCGAGCAGATGGTTGTAAGTACATAAAATTTAAAATCTGAAATTCAAGATGGTGTGAGCAGACACATAAATCATATGATATGTTTTTCTCATTGGATGAGCAAACCACAACTCTTAAAACCATACTTCCATTGCAAATAGCAGCGTTTTGTGAAATTCACCTTCTGTTAGTATTTTTTAATAGTTGTCTAAAATTAGCTGCTCCCAGGAACATCCCAGCCAGCAAACTCATTAACTAAAATAACTGCAGAAAACAAACACAGAGTGGGGGCTAACCTAGTCACTGAGACCTTGTTTTATAAGTTTGAGTAAATATTAGTAGAGCATTTAAACCCAGTTTGTCCAGCTCTATCAAAAGTTCATACGTGTTACAACTGTGCAGGGAAAATAAAATAAATTTTAAAAGCCCCACATAAATTTCTCAATGTAAGAAAACAGGATTGAGAAAAGCATAACCTCATGAATAACATTGACAAGCCAAATAATGAAATGTACATTCTTTTCAGACGAGACCACGCTCACAAAAACTTCTTCAGCTTTGTGCAAATAGCACTGAAAATTTTGATGAGTCTGTAGAGCTAACTGGGTTATTGTCTTGAACCTCAGACACTTGCCTGAGACATCATATCAAGTGTTATCTGATGGAAGAACTAAAACTAAAACCAAATTTCTGTTCACCTTTGCTTCACTCTCTCCCTCTTTAAGTCCTCTACTACTTTGTCCATCTTTTACAGTGGCTCATGGAACCTTCTCCCATTTAAACACAGCAAGTGTGTGTACAATTATTGCAGATGAAAGGGACATTTTTGTCTCTATAAGTTTGATCAGCAAATACACACTCATTAAATCTACGCTCTGGCATTAGGCTATAGAGCTTCCATAAGGAAATTTTACCATAAAGATTTGTGGTTAAGGTAAGGACTGTGACATAAGAAATCTGGGCTCAGAATCTGGATTTTTATATTCGAGCAATTATTTGTAGACCATGATGTTGACAGAATTTTGTTCTTTTAGGTGATATAATAATATCATATGAATTCTATTTACCTCTGAGGTTAAAGAAACAAATCCCAGTTAATGCTTTCTAAGGTGGTGTGGTGAATTAGGAGAATCCAAGACATTACTCTTTATGGGGACATTTCTTACGTCACTCTTATGCTTTTAGAAATATTGATTTGTTGTGGGGCAACACACATGGACACTTTCTGGAAAGGACATTTTTTTTCTCTCTAAAATTTAACTGAGAAATCCTTTGGCAGACACCTGAGTCCTTTCAGCAGGTCTCCATATTTCTCTAGGAACTGGTTCCACTCAGATAAAACAAATGAATAAAGCAGCTTCTTTCAAGGTTGCAGAAAAGAGCTCTCAGGATCAGGTTTGAAAAAGGTGTATCAGGTAGATGTAAAATTAAAGCCTCTTATCTTCAAAGACAGCCCTAGCATACAGATGTGTGAGGATTTAGACATCCTTCTAAAGTAAAAATGGAAACTGATGAGCAATTTTACATGAATTTCATTTTAAGGTCTAATAATGTTATTTAATTTTATTTTGTGTATGTTTTTTAAATTAAATTACCCCCTTTCACTGTATCCTGTGACCTCATGTCAGCCTGAGCCTGATGAGAGTAAAGGTCCTTGTTATTTTGTGACCCCAGAGAAGTTGTTTAGTTCCCTCATTAATCCCAGTTTCTCAACAGGAGTTCAGCTGCCTATAACCATTGTCCTCCTTCTAGGTGAAGAAAGGCCTGATAAACAAGATGTGCAGTGATGGGAGATTGTTATAAAAACAACCTGTAAAGTTGTTTTTGTAAAGTTTGTCATCTCAATCTTTCCTTGAGAAGTAATCCAAGAAGTGCAAAGGTCCCTGGAAAAATAGCAGCAGTAACTAGAAGAGCATCATTGATCACTCGTGTTCCTGCATTAAAACCACAAGCCCAAATTCTTCCCCTAGGCCTCTCTCCCACTGAAACTGGTGAGTGACCAGCACCAGTGAGTCTTTTGTTTGTCATGGGAAAGTGGTTGTGTTACAATTCGAAAATACATTGGATGAGCACGGACAGGCTGCCTGCGAAAACAAAAGCACATTGAACCAATCACGAACACACTAAAATAAGAAAGTCAATAAGCAATAACAGCCCATAGAAATATTATAACCAGTGCTAGTAACTGAATATAAGTCTTCTGCTAACAGTGCCAGATCCAAGTCCTGGCCTCTTGGACTTGTTAAGAGAACCTATTTTGTGAGTGTGATCTTGGTACCAGACTTTCCCTATTATTGTCTCAATTTAAATGTGAGATAGCAGCAAAGGCCTTGAATTTGTGGGTATTGGTCAAAAATAGAGGAAGCAGAACTGCAAACAACTCACTGGTGGACAACTGCTGATCATTGAAGCAGCACAACCTCAAGTACTGTTGTAAGACTACCTTCACTGAAGAAAAAGAAGGGGACAAAGGAGATCCCAGACAAACAAGACACCTACCTCAGACAGGGAGTGCAGCATCTCCCTACCATCTTTGAGCAGCAAGTAGTCAGCAGCTGGAGGCTGAGAGTTTGACAGTCTCTAGAAAACCAAGCACTTTATAGCAGGACGTGGTCTCAGATGTCATGGTGGAGAACCCCCACAACAGTGTGTACTTATACCTAATTTAGAACTGATTGTTAAGCATTAACTGTGTTGAATATGCAGTGACAATAACTGTTAATGAGTAGGAATAAACCATTAAAATAATACATATTGTTAATGAACATCAATCTAGTAGAGTTCTGTTTTAAGGTTTAAATTGATTTGATTGATCAGTCTTCTAAATACTCCCCTAACATCAGTCTGGTGTTCCTTGAGATATGGATATGTATGTACACACACACACATGATATATATGTTGACATATTTATATATACACCTATATATACACCTATATTTATATTCGGTTGCAACATATAAATGTCAGAAATAGAGGTGTTAAACACAGATTACAGAAATACGAGTGAGAATGATAATCATTCCAAATTATTGCAGAGCTTGTTAAGTGTCTGATATTAAACTACTAGGGATAAAAAATAATGGCCTTTATTTGAGGTAATTTTTTTTGATTAGGAGATGCACAGCATAAGAATTTGGTCACCAGCAACTCTTTCCAGAATTTAGCAAAGCAGGACAGGATACAGAAAAGTACTGGGTACTTGCAACTAAAGATTTCAGGTTGTGTCAAGGTAGAGTGATAGTCGTATAGCAACTGAGTAATCTTTGTTCAGCAGTCTCAAAAAATAAAAATTGCCTTATATTAAAAGCAGCGGATTTGTCTGACTTCTCTTCCATGACAAACCCAACACTCCAGAAGGCACCGAGATTTAATTAACTAAACAATGGTCAGAATAGAACAAAGCGTGGCAATTTTAGTTTGCCACATTCACTGACATGTATTTAGCTCTTAGTCACATGATCTTGTGTCAGTGAATCCATAATGTTCTTTAGAAATCATATATGCTGGAATTCAGTCTTGGATGCCAGGGCTGTCTCATGTCCACCGAATATGGACTTAGTAGGTGAATAACATTTCCAGAATGAAGGCATGATGATAAGACAACTACCTAGCTCAGTATGTCAGACAGGTGTGGTCTTTGCTAGGTAACAAACTGGCTGGATGGCCACACGCAGAGAGTGATGATGAATGGATCCAGTTACATCCAGCTGTCGGACCATCGCTGTTCCCCAGGGATCAGTACTGGGGCCAGTCCTCTTTAATGTCTTTGTCAAGGATCTGAACAGAGGGATCAAGTGCACCCGCAGTTAGTTTGCAGATGACACTAAATTGGACGGGAATGTTGATCTGCTGGAGGTCAGGAAAACTCTGCAGAGGGATCTGGACAGGCTAGATCGATGAGCCGAGGCCAGTGGTACAAAATGCAATAAGGCCAAGTGCTGGGTCCTGCCCTTGTGTCACAATAAGCCCCTGCAGCTCCAGGCTGGGGGCAGAGGGGCTGGAAAGTGCCCGTCGGGAAAGGACCTGGGAGTGCTGGTTGACAGCGACTGGACACGAGCCCAGTTGTGCCCAGGGGAGAAAGAGGCCAATGGTCCCAGGACTGTCCCAGCTGTGGTGTGGCAGCAGGACCAGGGCAGTGCCTGTCCCTGTGCTGGCACTGCTGAGGCACCTCCAGTTTTGGCCTCTCACTCCAAGAAAAATATTGAAGTTCTGGAGCATGTCTGGAGACAGGCAATGGAACTGGGGAAGAGTTTGGAGCACAAGTATGATGAGGAACAGCTGAGGAAGCTGGAGGGCTCAACCTGGAGGAAGGAGGCTCAGGGGTGGCCTTATTGCCCTCTACAACTGCCTGAAAGGAGGTTGTAGAGAGGTTGGAGTTGGTCTCTTGTCCCAGATAACAACCAATAGGACAAGAGGAAAATGGTTCAAGTTACACCATGTTGAGATTGGATATTAGTGACAATTTCTTCACAAAGAGGGTTTTACAGCACCAGAGAAAGCTGCCCGGGGCTGTGGTGGAGTTCCTGGAGATATTTAAAAGGCTTGTTTCCTGGAGATATTTAAAAGGCTTGTAGATGTAGCACTTAGGGACATGGTTTAGTGGTGGGCTTAGGAGTGTTACAGTTGGTCTCGATGATCTCAATGTCTCAAGGGTCTGTTCCAGCCTAAATGATTTTCTGATTCTACTTTGACCTAACCATATAGACTTCTGTATATATTTGCTTTACAAAGAGTTTTCTAGAATGTGTTTCACCTTGCTCATTTTATGAAGGGATGGGTTCTTTCTCTGAAGTCCCAGATACTCCCTACAAAATTGTGTCTGAAAGTTCTGGATGCATCCACTGATGGTAAAATAGATTCAGGTAATTTCCTTTCAAGCAGATGTGAAAATCATAAACTTTGTTCTGAAATGAATGTTTTGCCAGTGAGCACTATCATTGGCCAATATTCTAACTGGACAATCAGTGCCTTGTCTATGTAAAACACTTGTTTCTTCAAACATAAAGAAATGTAAATGAGCTTAAAAACTAAAATGGATGAAGGTTTTCCTTGTTTATTCACTTCCTGTTTGCTTTCAGAAATCTGAGGCAGGAGACTAGATTTTTTTTTTTGGTCAGTTCATTAAAGAATTATTGTTGATACAAGGGACAAGGAAGATGATTTATTGTTTAAGAAACATCCAACTTTGCAGCTGAGAACAAAGTGTCACTTTCCTCTGATTCTCCTTCTTCTCCTTCTCTCAATCTAAGCATTTGTTCCCGGGCGTACAACCTATTGTGTGCAAGCAGTCGATGTTTCCCTTATCACTCATGGATGGGAGTCCAAAGAATTAATTTTATATGCTGTGAGTACCTTTAGATTCAGGGGAGAGAGGCTACAGTTGTAAGACATCAAGTCCAGACTAAAGATGGAGGCTGTCTATGGGCCGTATTCTACCACTGCTGATGGACATGTTGTGGCTGAGACAGTCTTCTGACCTGAAGCAAATTAGTCCAGAAAATGGCCCAGGTTTCCTTTTGAGTAACAAGTGACTCATCCAAAACATTCATATCTGAATGAGGTGATGTCCAGCCATGCTTTAGAACTGAAGCATGAAGCCACAAGCAAAATCAGAACATACCAGACACATGCTCATGTTTTATGGGCTGTATGTGAGTCTGGTGACCAACTCTCCAGGATACAACGTGTGTACAAAGTTTGGCCTCACTGGCATAAATGTTTCTGACTTCAGCTCAAGCCTGATAAGAAAAGACTTGCAGTAAAAAAGAGACAACTGTGAACTGGATAAGTGGAGATTCTGTCTGTGAGTGTTTGAGATAAGGAATGCAATAATAAAATTTGTCTGAATGTATTGAGTAGATTGCTGCAGTTTATGCCTAATCATATATTTAGCGACATTTGCAACCAAGATCAGCAATTACACAGCTAAATGAAATGAGCACATGTGTCTGGCTATGCCATGGGGGTTATAAGTAAAGAAACACAAGCTAAGAGTTTTAGATTCGTCTGAAGTGCAAGAAGAAAGAGGATGTGAGAGAGGAGTGCTCTGAACATCGTACCACCAAAGCAGTGAGATCATCTGACTTGTTGATTGATAAGAGAATTTTTGTATTAATTTTATATTAACCACAAAAAAATTCTGTTAAATAAACTTTATTCTTGACAAGTGCACAATTTCCCTCCAAGTTGAAATAGTCAAAGCAAAATTTGCAGCTGAGGCAAACACCTCTTATTTTTCAGAATCCGGGAGAGAATTCTTCAGTGCAGTAGTCATAAGACCCAAAAGCTAAATATAGCAGACTGATAAGTGTAGATAATTTGTATGAAAACACTGGAAATTATGGGATAGTTGTTTGAAAAATGAAAGAAAACAAGAAGAGTATAGGCGTCTCCCAGCTGTAAGCCCCTCTAGAAGAGCTTTACCAGAGGACAGGCAGCTCTTTGAATATATACAGATGCACACACATTTACTGAAAACTTTCATTAAACTTAAATTGAAAAAGATTGCCTCCAATGGGAAAGAGATTTGGGGTTTCGAGGTACAAAACCTGCTTCAAATAAACATTCAGTCTGCTTTGTCCCTCTTTGTTGAACTTCTTCTCTAGGAGAATATTCATTGTTATAAGACACTTTTGCTTTGGGCTGACATTCACCTGTGCGAAACAGAGTATTTTTTCTCTTCCCACATAGGAGAATGACCAAGGGCTGATTGACATCCTCTGCAGAATGGCAGCCTTTCAGCTCCAAACTTGCAGATATTCCTCTACTCCTCAGAGCCACTGCCCTAGAGGCATTTGGCTGTCTTGTTTATTTGATTGTGGTTAGATAGGAAGATGGAGCTTTGATAGACAGCTGTTCTCCTGCTAGACACTAATAGATTTGATCTGATTTGTTTGCTTGCATGTTTTGGTGTTTTTTTTGGTTTGTTTCTTTGTTTTGTTGGTTGATTTTTTTTGTTGTTGTGGTTTTGGTTTTGGTTTTGTTATTTTTATTACATACTCTATTTTAATTTTGCATATTTTATTTTAAAATGCTTATTGTATGACAGAGGATAGCTAAGTTCTTGGAAAATTCTGGTGCTTATGAGATTGGAAAGGGCGTTTCAATTTTTCCTTGAATTTTACGAGATGAAAGGTGAAATTCTGGAATTCAATTGAGGGATGCACAACTTTCAATGATGTCAGTAAGCAGAACTTAATGACAGACATAAAGACAATATTTGATTCTTAAAAGAATTTTAGCACTGTGTGACCCTCTGAGCTCCTACTCTTGATTTTTTTTTCTCTTTGAGCAGAGGAATTGCTCGGAATTCAATGATGTTGAGGATGTTTATTTCAACCAGAAGGTGCCTTCCCTCTTTATTTGCTCTTCTCAATGCCTTGTTGGGAAACCACAACCCCTGTGTAAGACTTGCTGCTTTCCTTTTCTCCAATTCTAAAAAGAGTTGACTGAGTGGAAGCCACTGGAGACTCCAACAGAGAACTAATATGAGCACTGACACCTTTAGTTTGTTTATATCAAGAATCAACTTTGTGGTTTTTTCAGTAAAGAACTATTTATTTGTCTAGCATGAAAATTTTAATATCATAATGAAAGGCTGATTCTGCAGATTTGGTGAGTTAAGTTCTTGTCCAGCTCCCTGTGACTTTGATTTTCACTGTGAATCTTGCTGTGAAATGACATGGCTGCATCAGAGGAAAGTCTGTGAGAACCAGTGACTGAGGTAAGGTGTAACCCTCCATTTTAATTTGTGTTGCTTCATCAGCACAGACATTTCTCAGCTCTGAACTATTTTCCTTTTTTTTTAAAAAAAAAAAAAAACAACTTATTAATAATCAACACCAGTAAGGGAATGTAAATAGTCTGAAGTGACATTACAATCGAGTACCATTATTTTCAAAATGTGGGACTACTTCTCCTCTTAGGCTTGAATAAATCAACTGTAACCTTTCTGCAAAGTTGAGAGAGCTACAGGTGTGACAGTATAAGGGCATAGAGCAGTGCTTATGCCAAGATGATACCTTATCCTCCACAGACCTGCTCTGGATGTCATTGTGTGCCAGCTGTCAGACTTGCTAACCAAGGCAAAATATTCTTATTAAATTCTATTTGATTTTTTGCTGCAATTACCAACACAAGTGGGACAAAAATGTTTTTTGTTGCTGGCAACCACTACCTTTGCAGTGCCTTTCCCATGTGCTCCCAAAGATGTAAGTAGAGTGTGCATTAAAGGATGGCCCTAGGAAAGAGATGATATTGAAATGCACCCTCTCAAGATTAACCCTATAGATTTGACTTTCTTACATTTGCAACCCTTCTGGTCAAATGATTGAACCTCAGCCACAGTAAATGCATTTAAACATGAAGGAGGGACTCTGAGTTTCTTACTCTTCCTCCCCTTCGCAGCTCTTTCACAGTCTCTTTCCTACCCAGCTGACATTTGTGGAGCAGAGTAGAAAAATCCCATTTATTTCTGCATGGGCAAGGAATATTATTTACACTCTGTCTCAAGGGAGTTGTTCAAGTCACTGCATAAGCCATAGCGTGCATAGATGAATCCTGAATTGCCCATCACTCTCAAATAATATGAGGATGATCTATAAAAGTGCACATAAATCAAAGGGTGGAAATTCCCCTGGCTCCATATTCCGTGGGCCAGTCCTTGTAGTACAACAAAATTCCTGTGTCGAATATATCCGTCTCTGAGGTACAGTTGAAACTTTAAAGCATTAACATTCTAGTGGAATATGGATATGAGGAGACAGACATGAGTACAGGTAGATAACCCTCAGGAATAAGATTTTTTTTTTTTTTCTGAAATAAAATGGGGCACAGATAATATATGGAGGAAGGGAAGTTCAGGTCATTTCTTCAGACGACATTTTTCTTCCTTTTTGTGCTGAAATGTATTTATTTACACAAAAAAAATCATCCTTTAATGGGACTGAGAAAGGCCTCTTGGCACACTGAGACCGATCTCTTTTTTATTAATTTTACAGCAAAAGGTCAAAACTATATCTATTAAGTATATTTATACAGGAAAGTGCTAGACACACTCGATTACATAATGAGATTGACATCCGTGTCTTGTAAGATAATGATCTTGAGACACAGTCCTGCTGTAGCTCTGATCAAGTTAATAGAATTGACTTTGGACCCTTTTGTTTCCTCCCAGATCTTAACCCAAAATGAATTGGGTTAATCTTTCAAGAAAACTGTCTTAATTTTGGATGCTTTATTCAAGATCGTGGGCTGTGGTGTCTGAGTATCATTTAGCTTCCCTGGTAAAAGAGATTACTTAAACCTGTGCTTTGCTAAAATGGAGATTTTTTTTTTTTTAATAGAAGGTAGAATTTTTGTGACATGAGAAGATTTTAGGCAAGAAAACCTCGTAGATCAGTTACCAATGTAACTGGAAGAAAGCAGGCATCTTTCTTCAGAACTGAAATCAAGGCACAAAAAAAAAAATAAAGGGAAAAGTTGCTTACATGAGAGTTTTCTTGGATTGTTTAAATTCACCATTTAGCAGAATAGAAGATAACTGTCCTATCTACAGCTGTGTGTGAACTCAGAGGCACCTTCTACTTCACAACAATAAAATATTTTATTATTCTATTCTAGTCTAGTGTAGTTTGGTCTAGTCTACTATTCTCAAGTCCACTACAACTAGTATTCCATGCTCCAGTTTTACAGATGGTACCAACCCTTGTATAAACTCTTTTCCATGTGTTGGCACTTTAGGGTTTGTGCCCACCTCTCACCAGCAACCAGCCGTTTTATCCTGTGGGAGGCACTTAAATGAGTTACAACTTCGCTACCCCTATGTCACATGGGTGGATGACTTTTTAGGGCCACTGAATGTAGGGAATTTTCAGTTTTTAGCACAAGTACAGAAACACTCAAGGTTAACAATCTCTCATAATCTATTGAAATTCATTCCTTAACTGGCTTCAAAATGCTGACTTTATATACAGGGGAAAAAAAAAAAAAAGAAGCACAAACCACAACAGTGATTCATTTATTAAATATGCAATTTCCCCTTTAGGAAGCTTTGTGAGTTTCCATTCTAGGGTTGAAGAATTAACCTGAATTTAGCAAGAAAAGGTTGGAGCTTTCATCTCACCTAAATTTATGCATATAAGAGTTGCATGTTTAGTCTTACCTTATTTAATCGATAATCTGATCTTCCTCTGTAGACAAAGGAGGGAATATAACACCTTCACAGCACATACATTTCATGCTAAAGTAGAGTGAATGATCCTGTGGAGGTGCCGATTTCTCTCCACTCAATGAATTTAGGAGAGTCTCCCTGTTTGCTTAAGATGAGACAAAATAATGTTTTAGAAATCCAAAATTAAATGCTGTGAACACCATTTCAAGGCAAAGAGTTTAAAAACTAGGAGTAAGACACTGAAACACCCCAAAATTTAAAGGTTGCAACAAATTTCCTTGGGGATTTGTACTCCTGTATTTCCCGCACTCTCGTTCCCTCTGAAAGCCCTGCTGCACACTTTCAGCTGGGTATCCAAATCTACATGTACAAATGTGCAAGTTCATTCCTAAGAATTTAAGATCTCACTTTCATTGGTATTTAAAGATATAACCCTTTTATGACTTCCCTAGATTTTGCTTTCTTGGCATTTTGAATGTTTCAGAGAATGAAACCAAGCGCAGATTTTGGATGCCAGAGGAGTTTAAGCTCCTGGGTTAACCTACCCGATGCTGCTGAGCTGCAGCTGGGACACAGGACTTGGCTAAATGAGGTTCTTGGTTAATTTTCTACAGATGCACCTCTGGATTTACCCAGAGAAAAAAGTTTCTGAAGGTGTATGACAAATTTTATACTATAAAAGTTTCCCTATTGGTGTTGGTTGCCAAAGGACGCAAACAACACACAGCATCAGAGACTTCACACCTAAGTCAGTGACTTGCAAGTGTAAAGAAAGATTCTTAAAGGTTGTTTTCATAAAACAAAGGGAGTGAGCTAAATGTTTTCTGCACGTAATTGAAAAATTGTCTCAGCAATAAAAGATACAGAACAGGGGAGCAGTGGCATGCAAACAACCAATCAATTTGAGACCTGCTATATCTTTGTCCAATAATAATACCTGGACTGTTAAATCCCTGTCACAGGTGCTTTATTTTCCTTTACAGCATTGCACTGTATTTTACCTTCTATGTCTTGCACTGAAAACACATTCTTCTTTTCCTTCTGGTAAAACAATGAAGTTTACTGGATTTCATACTAATACAGAAATAAGAAATAAAACAGCAGTTATACCACCTAAGTGGGAAGGATTTCACAGTAATAGGATATTCATATGGATTTTTAAATACAAGTTACAAATACTGCAGTATAAACTGAGATATATGACCAATACTGCTTTTTTTTTTGTAATGATGAATCAGTGAGAGAGGGGGAGAGAGAGAGAGACAGAGAGAAGGACTTGATCCTCAGCACTTCTAAGATGCACTGACCAGTTGCTGAGAGACACACTGGGATACCTAAGCTTACATTCATTTCTGCTCTAGCCTGCTAATAGCTGAATATTTGTGTAAAAAAGTGTTATTACATGTGTGTAGGGCTAACTCCAGCTGGCCCAAGAAAATTCAACTCATCCTGGATAGCTGATGGCATTTTCCAGCATCACCAACAAACTTCCTGGTGGTTCATAAATTTGGAAATGGATTTTGAAGTCACTCATCTCTTCAGGTAAGACTTCTCATGAAATTTCCCCAAAAGAACAATGTTATGCCATCACAGTTAGTTTCCTAAGGACAGTCAAGCATGACAGCAGTGTTTCTCTGGGCTTCTGCTACTGTCAGTGGAAGGAAGGAAATATTAACAGTGTGATAAAGATGGTTCCAGAAGATATCCTATTTAATGGCACTTCTGGCTCTTTAAAGTTGCAGTCAAGATTAATAGAAATTATAATTCTATTAGTTTTTGTGGTTTATTCAGGAATCTAAGGCTAGACAACAGGATGCAGAACTCAGAGTACAGCAAATGTAGGGAGCATTTCTGCATGTTAAAATGCTTGCAGTGGATACTGGAGGGAATCAGCCCAAGCCTCTTGCCACTGAAATCAGAAAATGGTGCACAAAACCTCATAGCAAAATTTTTATAGAGATATGCTTCATCCTGCTAATGGACAAATACAGAGGATTAAAATTTGGGAACTCTTAGATTCCTTTTAACTTTTTATCTTTAAACAATTACTTGCCAAGTTTAAAAATTACAGCTTATTTGGAAACACAAAATTGAGGTTTTTCACCAAAATTCTGAAATCTTTTGAACAATTTGAAAACTTTTTTTTTGTTAAACCAGGTTTCCTTCTGTGAAAAAATTTGTTTTTCTTCTCTAAACTTTTCTCTTTTGCTTAAAGAGAAAATGTCAGAAAATTTACAAGCTATATTTCTCTTTCCCTTTTCAAGTTTTGATTTGTGCTTACAATCAATGATGTGACATCCAAAATTACTGTTATTTTTCCTTCAAATTATTCTTTTGTTTAACTGTAATCTACTATGCACATGCTGTTCAATCTCCTTTTCAAGTACCTGATCTTATCCTGTGTCTGCATTGTTCTTTTTCCTTCTTCCATCTTGTGCCTTCAAACATATTTTTAAAGCTCACTCTCTATCATTTGTTCTAAAAACTAACCCCTGTAACTGTTTACATATTTGTTTTCCAGATGCTGCTGCCAACAAATTATTCCCCAGTGATTTAAGCTTGAATTTCACCCATTAGTGTTTAGCT